>NC_133649.1:110005759-110204909 GCF_009905375.1 Apium graveolens | reverse complement strand
TAGCTAGGATCTCGTTGAGTTCGTGAAAGTTAAGCTCTTGAAAGGTATGATTCGTTATCCCCATAATCTGCCCATAATTAAACATGGATCCTATTTTGGGTTTCGAAATTTTTGTTTTATTTACGTTTATCCGCTGCGTTTTATGCCTTCGGAACCCAACAAAACTTTCATGAAAAATCAAGTAAACAAGTTTGTCACACCCCCAACTTAAACAGCAAAATAAATATAGCTATTACATCATTTTAATGAAGAATATACATCCAAATCCAAGATCTTACAGTTTAGGGTTTGGAACAGCCCAACACTACCAACTATTACATCTGAATACAAATACCGAGTCCTCACACAACTATTATTACTTATTCTACTTGTGCTCGAACATAAGCATCAGCATCACAGGTCTTACGGGCAGTCTGCTTGAATCTAACCAAAGCTGCTAGCTGTAATATCAGGGTAAAGTAAGAAGTGAGCCGAATGCTCAACAAGTGCTAACAACACAACACAAAACATAAATCGAGATATACTTTTAAGAATTTCAATGGAAAGACATAACTAATGATAACGAGAGATAAAACTATGTGAGATGGCATCATTTTGCTTGTATCAAAACAATTTTAAAAAAATCATGTCTTAATCAAAATCATTTTATGACGCTACGGATTATAGCCGGTGATCAGCCACGAAGTAATCCCGAACCTCGCTGGGTTCTAAAACATTAACGGGAATCCCTAGGCAACTTTTAAGCCTAATATAAGTGTGGAAATGACTCGCGTCTCAGTCCAGATCCACTATTCAAGAAAACATTTATCCCCCTTTGGGACTGAAAACCCATATTTTATTTATTTCAAAAGCTGATGCCGAATTGTAACAAAATCTCTTTTAACAGTACACATTTTTATTAAGGGAATATAGATCAACTCGAAACACGGGAAATATGGTACTAAATCTCAGGGCCATGATTCACAAAACTTTACTCTATTAGGGTAACCAAAAGGTTTTCATATGTCAGAAATTGGACAGGAAAATATGGTGAGACTAATGGATAATATGAAGGGGTAATGCCAAATTGGGCTTAAAGCAATGGTTTCTCATCAAGGTACAGGTGTTGGATCATTAAGAAGATAAGCTTCACGAATACTATGGGTATTAAGGTAATGATCTCTAGCTCAGGATGAATGTATATATCAGAATTGTCAAGCTTTAGGATAGGAAAGAGGGTATCAATCAATGAGGAATCAGGTTGGTAAGTTTCTGACTATCAAAGTTCAAGGTAAGGTTCTATAGGGGTTCAAATATCAGGATGAGATATCAATACTTAGGAATCATCATCATGTTAATCAAAAGGATCAATCAAGTAATATAACAACTCTTTATTTTATCATGGCATTTAACTATCATGAAGAGACTTTTGAACTACTTGCAATACATACTTGAGGGTTCATGGCATCTCTATGTAATTCAAAGATAAGCGAGAGATACGCTTGATTTAAACATATCAAAATGACTCAGAATAATTGCATCGATAAATATGAACTGTTTATAGTAAATATGAAGGTCAAGTTGAATCACTTGCCTTGAGATAGGCTGGTCTGGTCTGACTGGTAGGAGCAACTGGAGCTTCACTCGACTTTTATGGCAAGTTTTCCCTCATCTCGAGATCCTACATAAATAATAATAATCCTCATTATAATATATTCTTACCATCTTAACCTATTTACAACCCGAAATTAAACACGGATGGCACTTAGGCCTATATGCACTTAATTTATATCCACCTTTATATTTCAATTGTACACACGTAGCCACATAATCACATATCGTATATTAATACCAAATAACACCATAATGCAACACTAGGCTTGGATGATCTCGACTCACAACTTAAGTCACTTGGTCGCTAAACTAGACAAGATCTTCAAATTTTGGCTTCCTAACTCGATGTGCCTTTCCTAAATTATCCAAAACCTATTGACCCTCACTTGCCTTTTGCTCTACTGACCTTATACTATCTTAAAACTATGGTGGTCGACCTAATACTCACTTCTAAGTGTTCTAAAACTATGTGATAAGTGAAAGTGCTCACTGGTGCAAATTTCAGAATGACAACTATGGTTTCTTGAGTACATTAGACACTCTTAAACTACAAGCTTTCCTTCAAAACTTTTACACAAGACTCTCCTGACCTAAGGGCATCTCACAAACTTGATGTGGCTCAAGGGCCTAGCTTGGGCCTTCTTGGGCCTAAGCCAAAAGTCCAAGGTTCCCCTATTTTTCTAGGCAGAAAATGCCCTGACTTGAATTAACTTGCGACACATGGTTCTAACTCATATATTATGAACTATGGTTGAAAAAACTTCTCTGACACTCCCTCTAACTAAGGCCCAATTGGGCCTAATGAGGGCCTACCTATGACATGGTCAAATATCCCTAATTCTAAGTTGCAACAAAACTGTCCCCTGCTGGACAGATTTTGTTATTCTACTTGTGCATCTAACCAAATGACATGCAAACCTCCAACAAACTCCTAAAACCTTTTATATACTCCCAATACTAACTTCTGGTAGCTTGGGCCTGGAAGTGCACACCAATGACATGGTCAAAACTCACTCTAAACCTCAGGGTGCTATACTGATTTTTCTGCAGAAACTATAACTCTCATTTTCCAAGGTTTTGACTTGACAAACTCAACTAACAACAACTAAATACTTAAACCAAGACTTATACATGGAATTCCACTGAACTAACTCCCTTATTCTCAAAATAACCTTGGTGAGATCATCCTTACCTAAGGTACAATTATGGCAAAACAAAAGAGACTACACTTCACAAATCATAAATCTTCATGCTTTTGAAACAACAAGATATATATTTTTTTATAAAAGATAACCACGAATTATTACCATGCAACAAGAAGCATAAATCAATATTAACACATTATTCCTACTGAAATTAAGGCTCACTAACAAAATCTTTCCAAATGATCAAGATCTTACAACATTCTAAGAGAAATCCACATGCATGCATGCCTTCGGGTTTTTCAAACCAAAACAACACATTTTCTACATATGTTCTATCATAAAATTGACATGCAAGCCTAGCATAAGATATACCTAGATGATCACTTAGCATGCAAAGAGTTTTATTAAGACTTCACTAAGATTTTCATGTTATCATCACAAAAACACACAAAGTGGAACATGACAACCAAAACACCATCCATTCGGCTCCTATCAAGTCATGGCCGAATGGATTAGGGTGAAAACAACAATTGCATGAGTGTAGCATACTCATGTCTAGCCATTATCAACCCTTTGCTACTATAACTCATGGTGAAAGCCTTGAATTCACAAGAATCAAGTATATTCACTTGGAGTTTTAACAAAACACCACCATGCAAGATCAACACACAAGTTTTTCTACTCTAAACTCTTAAGATATACAAGAACAACATGTAGGGAGTAGGATTACTTGATAATAGGATGATTGTTTGAGTGAGAAATGAAGAAAGAAGGGAATGAGGGCTCGGTTTTTGGGAATTGCCGAGAGGGGAGGGGGAAAAACCGAGAGGAGGGGGAGGAAAGGAGGAGTGTGGAAATGGTGGGGTGAATGTGGAGTAATAATCATGTTAGTTTGGTTTTTATTTGGCCAAAAGTGAGTGGATTTGAGATTTTACAAGAGTAACCTTCCAATATAGTTAGGTAGATTTGCATGCAAGGGTAAAGGGGTAATTTGGTTAGTAGAATGAAAGTGAGTGGGGTTGGAAATGTCTTCCTTGCCCCTTAGTTGAATTGGAAGAGTATTTGCATGCAAGGGTAGCCATGTAATTTGCTAATTATAACAAATAAAATTTATCAAGATTTATTTTTATAAAATAAAATACAAGTTCAAAAATTATAAAATTTATATCATAAAATAACTTGGATTTTTAGAGACTTTATAAAATCATTTTCAAAATTTGTGAACAAAATACCTTTTAAAAGAAAAATTTTCCAAAGCTTAGAATATTCCTTATAAATCAAAAATAAAGAAATTAAATAAACTCTTGCTTTGAAAAATCATATACTACACAAAGCAAATTTATAATGCAGAAATTTTCACTCACACTAGCGTACAATCATTGAATATATTTTCATTTGACTTTAATATTATACCCAATCCACAAATAATATTACATAAAATGCCGGTCGTAACATCCTCTCCCCCTTAAGGGATTCTGTCCCCAGAATCTAAGAGAAAAGATGAGGATGCCGGGAACGCATATCAGACTCTAACTCCCAAGTCGACTCTTCGACCTTAGGGTTCCTCCAAAGTACTTTTACTAACTTTACTAACTTATTTCTAAGACTCTTTACTTGCCAGTCGAGTATTTTAACCGGTTGCTCCACAAATGATAGGTCTGCCTGAATTTCTACAGGTTCATATTCTATCACATGGCTAGCGTCAGGATTGTACTTCTTAAGCAACGACACATGGAATACATTATGCACATGCTGATACTGAGGTGGTAAGGCCAACTCATAGGCCACCTTTCCCACTTGACTTAAAATCTCAAAAGGACCTATGTATCTAGGTGCTAACTTCCCTTTCTTGCCAAATCTCATCAACCCTTTTCTAGGTGACACCTTCAGCAACACAGCTTCGCCAATTTGGAATTGAACGTCCTTACGCGCTGGATACGCATACTTCCTCTGTCTATCTTGAGCAGCAAGCAACCTTTTCTGAATTAACTTGACCGAGTCATGCAACTGTTATACCAATTCCGAGCCGAGAATTCTTCCTTCTCCCACTTCATCCCAACTTGTTGGTGATCTACATTTTCGCCCGTACAAAGCTTCGTATGGTGGAATGCCGATACTGGAATGATAGCTGTTGTTGTAAGAGAATTCAATCAATGACAAATGGTCATCCCAACTTCCTGCAAAATCGATTGCACAACTGCGCAACATGTCTTCAATCATTTGAATTGTCCTTTCACTCTGGCCATCAGTCTGCGGGTGGTACGCCGTGCTCATATTCAACTTTGTGCCAAGACATTCCTGAAATTGCTTCCAGAATCTTGAGTGAAATCGGGGAACTCTGTCTGAAACTATTGATACAGGTACTCCATGCCTTAGTACGATTTCGCGCACATATAGATGAACCAACTTGTCCAGTGATGACTTTTCATTTATTGGAAGGAAATGCGCCGACTTCGTAAGACGATCAATTATAACCCATATTGCGTCATGTCCGGATTTCGTTTGCGGTAGTCCCACTATAAAGTCCATAGCGATATTTTCCCATTTCCATTCTGGAACCTTCAGGGGCTGAATTAATCCGCTTGGTCGTTGATGTTCTGCCTTTATTTTCTGACAAGTATAGCACTTCGCAACCCATTCTGCCACGTCTCGCTTCATATTTGGCCACCAAAAGTTCTTCTTTAAGTCTCGATACATCTTGGTGCTTCCCGGGTGGATTGAAAATTTCGAATTGTGGGCTTCATGGAGGATCTCATTCTTTAATTCAGGTGCATGGGGAATCCATATTTTGGATGAAAACCTTAGTATCCCTTGCTCATCCGTTTGAGTATTAATCTCCTCTCCAGATAACTGATTCTTCTCTTTTTCCATTACTTCCTCTTGACACTTCTTTATCTTTTCCACTAGTGTTGGCTGAAAGGTCATTGCACGACAAATTTCCTCGACTTTTCCATAAGCACAAAGTTCCAATTCCAATCTTTCGATTTCTTCAGATAACTCTTTTCATGTTATCATCATATTCAATCTCTCCTTCCTACTCAGAGCATCGGCCACTACGTTCGCCTTTCCAGGATGGTAATTTATCGAACAGTCATAGTCCTTGATCAATTCCAGCCATCTCCTCTGCCTCATATTGAGCTCTTTTTGAGTAAAAATGTACTTTAAACTCTTGTGATCCGTGTAGATTTCACACTTCTATCCATAGAGGTAATGTCTCCAGATCTTGAGTGCGAACACTATGGCGGCTAGTTCCAAGTCATGCGTCGGGTACTTTAACTCATGCGGCTTCAACTGTCTTGATGCATATGCGATCACTTTACTGTGTTGCATCAACACACAACCCAAACCCTTATGTGAAGCGTCGCTGAATATTACAAAATTGCCTTGATCATCTGGAATTACCAACACCGGAGCTGTTACCAACTTCTGCTTTAACTCTTGAAAGCTATCTTCACATTCTGCACTCCATTCAAACTTTTGATTCTTTCTGGTTAACTTGGTCAATGGCGTGGCGATCTTCGAGAAATCCTTGACGAATCTTCTATAGTATCCGACCAATCCTAGAAAACTTCACAGTTCCGTAGGAGTCTTTGGCCTCTCCCAACTCATAACTGCCTCAATCTTTGCCGGATCCACTTTAACTCCCTCATTTCCAATAACATGCCCCCAAAATTGAACTTCCTTTAACCAAAACTCACATTTGGTAAACTTGGCATACAACTTCTCTTGTCGGAGTATCTCCAATGCTATCCAGAGGTGCTGCTTATGTTCTTCTTCCGACTTAGAATAAATAAGGATGTCATCAATGAATACCACGATAAATTTGTCCAAATACTTCTTAAATACCCGATTCATCAGATCCATAAATACGGCCGGAGCGTTGGTCAATCCAAACGGCATTACTAGGAATTCATAATGCCCATATCTGGTCCTGAATGCGGTCTTAGGAATATCTTCTTCTTTGATCTTTAATTGATGGTATCCCGATCTCAAATCAATCTTCGAAAAGCATTTTGCTCCCTTCAACTGATCAAAAAGGTCATCTATCCTTGGTAGCGGGTAGCGGTTCTTGATCGTCACTTATTCAACTCTCGGTAATCTATGCATAGACGCATACTCCCATCTTTCTTCCTTACAAACAGAACAGGTGCTCCCCATGGCGACGTACTTGGTCGTATCACTCCTTTATCCAATAATTCTTGCAGCTGGCTCACCAACTCTTTCATTTCTGCTGGTGCCATCCTATATGGGGCCTTTGAAACTGGTTCCGTGCCTGGAGCAAGGTTGATCTCGAACTCAATTTGTCGATCTGGTGGTAAGCCTGGTAGTTCATCGGGAAACACATCGGGGAACTCGTTAACTACAGGAATATCTTCCATTCTGAGGCTGTCTCTCTCTGAATCCACTACATATGTTAGGAACGACTCAAAACCTTTTCTAAGTAACTTCTTAGCCTGAACAACTGTAAGAAATAGTTGCTCTTGCCTCTGCCCCTTAAATACTACCTTCTCTCCACTCTTCGTCTTTAAATACACTCTCTTGGTCTTACAATTTATCTGAGCGCTATTCTCTCCTAACCAATCCATTCCTAAAATTATATCAAACTCTCCCAACTTGAAGAGTATCAAGTCAACTAAAAACTTATACCCTGAAATATCAATCTCACACTTTGGACAAAATTGATTCACAGGAATCTTCTCTTGGTTCGCAATTACCACATTTACTACCTCACTCATAACCATTTTATCACATTGGAGCTTATCAACAAAAGATTCTGATATGAAAGATCTTGTTGCTCCCGAATCAATCAATACTTTAGCTTTGACATTATTGAGTAAAAGTGTACCTGCTATCACCTCAGAATTCTGAACAGCATCCTTCATCTTCAAATCAAATGTCCTTGCTGTTGCTTGCGGGGTTGGTGCAGGTGGTGGAGGTAATGCCAATATCTCAGTTGGCACGCTTGCACTGGTACTTGCCACGTTCATCAGAGCTTTGACTGGTCCGGTTGCCTTACACTCCCTAGCCATGTGTCCAGTCTTCCCACACTTGTAGCACGTAACTCCTGGCTTCAGCATCTTGCACTCATTCGCCAAATGTCCCTTCTGATTGCACCTATAACAGGTCATGCTCAGCTTATTGCATACTCCGGGGTGCCTTCTTCCACAGTGCTTGCATTCCGGTCTCTGGAACCTGTTTTCTCCAACTTGCCCTTGGCTTGCCTGGTTGTTCCCTTTTGATTCTTGCCTTTTGCCCAAATTTCCCTTCTTTTGAAAATTTCCGCCCTTCTAGAAACCAATCCTCTTTATATTCCGATCTTGCGAACTTCCAGCTTCAGACTTTTCTCCATAAAATGGAACCTTCCTCTTCTTGTTATCCCTCTCTTTCCTTGACTGCATCCCATTATTCTCAATCAGAGCAGCTTTCTGTACTACTCCCGCATAAGTTTCAAGCTCAAACATAGCCACCCTATCTCTGATCCAAGGCTCCAATCCTTGCAGAAATTTCTTTGCTTTTTCCTCCTCAGTTCTGGTATACTTTGTCACAAACCTTGACAACTCAGTGAACTTCTTCTCATACTCCAATACAGTCATGTTCCCTTGCTTCAACTCAAGAAATTTTAGCTCCATCTGATTCTGCATGTACTTAGGGTAATACTTGTCCAGAAATAACTTCTTAGATCTCTCCCAAGAAACCTGCTGAGTGACTTCCATAGCCTTTACTGATTCCCACCAATAGATGACTTCTCCCTTCAAGAAGTAAGTAGCATATGGCGTCTTCTGATCGTCTCCTAATTGTACCAACTCAAAAGCCCTTTCCATCTCCTTGATCCATGTGTTAGCTATCACTGGATCAGTGGTATCATGAAATGCAGGTGGATTCACATTCTGAAAAGCCTTGAAGGTGACAATTTGTCTAGGTGGTACTGGTGGTTCAGGTGGTTGGTGTGGCTCACGGTTATCTTGGTTTTCAATTCGTTGTTGAAGAGTTAGTAGTTGTTGAGCTATAGCATTGGTTTGCTGTTGCAAGGTTTCCAGTAGTTGAAGAATATTTGGGTCTGTGGTGGAGGTGGTTATTGGGTTCTTCTTTTTGGGAGGCATGATCCTGAAATAAGAGTTGTATCAAAACATATATGAATGATAAAATGATTCGAGGGTATCACATGGCATTCTCATTTACATATGGGGTCAAGTTTCCAAATTAAGCAGATATGATGATAAAAACATAAAATAACATTTCAGAGCAAATGGAACAATAGCACATAATTATTGAAATTTTAAAGGTCACAGTACATAGGATTGAGACATAGTCTGGTTCTAGGAATAACAGGCTTATTTAAAGGAAAAACGGAAATAACTGGGGATTCCATAGAGTCTGATAGTACAACAACATGAAAGGTAAATGGAAAGAAATAAGGCTCCACTCCATCTGAACGGGGCTTGGTAGTCTTTTCCTCTCGAAGCGTCTTCACAATGCTCTAGAGCTCATCTGCCACCATCTGAATGACATACTGGCTGGTACGGTCCCGGTGCGCTGGCATCTCCTCAAGCTTAGTGTTGACGTACTGAACCAAGGTCTCAAGTCTCACAGTCATCTGCTCCTTGGGCTTCCCTTCGTAGTTTCGGCTGTCCGGATACACGTTCTTCAGTCGGTCTATCAGTCGGTCGTACTTGCCCTGAAGCATGTCGAACTCGCGCCTCAACTCAGCATACACTGTGAAAGCAATAGTGTCATCCGACCCAGAGGATGACGAGGAATGCGCCCTTTGCTGAAAACCCATAAGAGGAGTATTGATAATAATTTACTTAACCTACTCTCTCGCATAATATCTATAACCTACACACAAATCCTATAACCTATTTGGGCTGTCCAAGGACTCTAAACCGTAGCTCTGATACCAAAACCTGTCACACCCCCAACTTAAACAGCAAAATAAATATAGCTATTACATCATTTTAATGAAGAATACACAACCAAATCGAAGATCTTACAGTTTAGGGTTTGGAACAGCCCAACACTACCAACTATTACATCTGAATACAAATACTGAGTCCTCACACAACTATTATTACTTATTCTACCTGTGCTCGAACATAAGCATCAGCATCATAGGTCTTACGGGAAGTCTGCTTGAATCTAACCATAGTTGCTAGCTGTAATATCAGGATAAAGCAAGAAGTGAGCCGAATGCTCAACAAGTGCTAACAACACAACAAAAAACATAAATTGAGATATACTTTTAAGAATGCCAATGGAAAGACATAACTAATGATAACGAGAGATAAAACTATGTGAGATGGCATCATTTTGCTTGTATCAAAACAATTTTTTAAAAAAATCATGTTTTAATCAAAATCATTTTATGACGCTACGGATTACAGCCGGTGATCAGCCGCGAAGTAATCCCGAACCTCGCTGGGTTCTAAAACATTAACGGGAATCCCTAGGCAACTTTTAAGCCTAATATAAGTGTGGAAAGGACTCGTGTCTCAGTCCAGATCCACTATTCAAGAAAACATTTATCCCCCTTTGGGACTGAAAACCCATATTTTATTTATTTCAAAAGCTGATGCCGAATTGTAACAAAATCTCTTTTAACAGTACACATTTTTATTAAGGGAATATAGATCAACTCGAAACATGGGAAATATGGTACTAAATCTCAGGGCCATGATTCACAAAACTCTACTCTATTAGGGTAACCAAAAGGTTTTCATATGTCAAAACTTGGACAGGAAAATATGGTGAGACTAATGGATAATATGAAGGGGTAATGCCAAACTGGGCTTAAAGCAATGGTTTCTCGTCAAGGTACAGGTGTTGGATCTCTAGCTCATGATGAATGTATATATCAGAATTGTCAAGCTTTAGGATAGGAAAGAGGGTATCAATCAATGAGGAATCAGGTTGGTAAGTTTCTGACTATCAAAGTTCAAGGTAAGGTTCTATAGGGGTTCAAGTATCAGGATGAGATATCAATACTTAGGAATCATCATCATGTGAATCAAAAGGATCAATCAAGTAATGTAACAACTCTTTATTTTATCATGACATTTAACTATCATGAAGAGACTTTTGAACTACTTGCAATACATACTTGAGGGTTCATGGCATCTCTATGTAATTCAAAGATAAGCGAGAGATACGCTTGATTTAAACATATCAAAATGACTCAGGATAATTGCATCGATAAATATGAACTGTTTATAGTAAATATGAAGGTCAAGTTGAATCACTTGCCTTGAGATAGGCTGGTCTGGTCTGACTGGTAGGAGCAACTGGAGCTTCACTCGACTTTTATGGCAGGTTTTCCCTCGTCTCGAGATCCTACATAAATAATAATAATCCTCATTATAATATATTTTTACCATCTTAACCTATTTACAACCCGAAATTAAACACGGATGGCACTTAGGCCTATATGCACTTAATTTATATCCACCTTTATATTTCAATTGTACACACGTAGCCACATAATCACATATCGTATATTAATACCAAATAACACCATAATGCAACACTAGGCTTGGATGATCTCGACTCACAACTTAAGTCACTTGGTCGCTAAACTAGACAAGATCTTCAAATTTTGGCTTCCTAACTCGATGTGCCTTTCCTAAATTATCCAAAACCTATTGACCCTCACTTGTGCCTTTTGCTCTAATGACCTTATACTATCTTACAACTATGGTGGTCGACCTAATACTCACTTCTAAGTGTTCTAAAACTATGTGATAAGTGAAAGTGCTCACTGGTGCAAATTTCAGAATGACAACTATGGTTTCTTGAGTATATTAGACACTCTTAAACTACAAGCTTTCCTTAAAAACTTTTACACAAGACTCTCCTGACCTAAGGGCATCTCACAAACTTGATGTGGCTCAAGGGCCTAGCTTGGGCCTTCTTGGGCCTAAGCTAAAAGTCCAAGGTTCCCCTGTTTTTCTGGGCAGAAACTGCCCTGACTTGAATTAACTTGCGACATATGGTTCTAACTCATATCTTATGAACTATGGTTGGAAAAACTTCTCTGACACTCCCTCTAACTAAGGCCCAATTGGGCCTAATGAGGGCCTACCTATGACATGGTCAAATCTCCCTAATTCTAAGTTGCAACAAAACTGTCCCCTGCTGGACAGATTTTGTTATTCTACTTGTGCACCTAACCAAATGACATGCAAACCTCCAACAAACTCCTAAAACCTTTTATATACTCCCAATACTAACTTCTGGTAGCTTGGGCCTCAAAGTGCACACCAATGACATGGTCAAAACTCACTCTAAACCTCAGGGTGCTATACTGATTTTTCTGCAGAAATTATAACTCTCATTTTCCAAGGTCTTGACTTGACAAACTCAACTAACAACAACTAAATACTTAAACCAAGACTTATAAATGGCATTCTACTGAACTAACTCCCTTATTCTCAAAATAACCTTGGTGAGATCATCCTTACCTAAGGTACAATTATGGCAAAACAAAAGAGACTACACTTCACAAATCACAAATCTTCATGCTTTTGAAATAACAAGATATATATTTTTTTATAAAAGATAACCACGAATTATTACCATGCAAAAAGAAGCATAAATCAATATTAACACATTATTCCTACTGAAATTAAGGCTCACTAACAAAATCTTTCCAAATGATCAAGTTCTTACAACATTCTAAGAGAAATCCACATGCATGCATGCCTTCGGGTTTTTCAAACCAAAACAACACATTTTCTATATATGTTCTATCATAAAATTGACATGCAAGCCTAGCATAAGATATACCTAGATGATCACTTAGCATGCAAAGAGTTTTATCAAGACTTCACTAAGATTTTCATGTTATCATCACAAAAACACATAAAGTGGAACATGACAACCAAAACACCATCCATTCGGCTCCTATCAAGTCATGGCCGAATGGATTAGGGTGAAAACAACAATTGCATGAGTGTAGCATACTCATGTCTAGCCATTCTCAACCCTTTGCTACTATAACTCATGGTGAAAGCCTTGAATTCACAAGAATCAAGGATATTCACTTGGAGTTTTAACAAAACACCACCATGCAAGGTCAATACATAAGTTTTTCTACTCTAAACTCTTAAGATATACAAGAATAACATGTAGGGAGTAGGATTACTTGATAATAGGATGATTGTTTGAGTGAGAAATGAAGAAAGAAGGGGATGGGGGCTCGGTTTTTGGGAATTGCCGAGAGGGAAGGGGGAAAAACCGAGAGGAGGGGGAGGAAAGGAGGAGTGTGGAAATGGTGGGGTGAATGTGGAGTAATAATCATGTTAGTTTGGTTTTTATTTGGCCAAAAATGAGTGGATTTGAGATTTTACAAGAGTAACCTTCCAATATAGTTAGGTAGATTTGCATGCAAGGGTAAAGGGGTAATTTGGTTAGTAGAATGAAAGTGAGTGGGGTTGGAAATGTCTTCCTTGCCCCTTAGTTGAATTGGAAGAGTATTTGCATGCAAGGGTAGCCATGTAATTTGCTAATTATAACAAATAAAATTTATCAAGATTTATTTTTATAAAATAAAATACAAGTTCAAAAATTATAAAATTTATATCATAAAATAACTTGGATTTTTAGAGACTTTATAAAATCATTTTCAAAATTTGTGAACAAAATACCTTTTAAAAGAAAAATTTTCCAAAGCTTAGAATATTCCTTATAAATCAAAAATAAAGAAATTAAATAAACTCTTGCTTTGAAAAATCATATACTACACAAAGCAAATTTATAATGCAGAAATTTTCACTCACACTAGCGTACAATCATTGAATATATTTTCATTTGACTTTAATATTATACCCAATCCACAAATAATATTACATAAAATGCCGGTCGTAACAAAGTTAGTGATTTTTGGAGTTACTATTCACCCTCAACTTCAAACATTTTTATAAAATTGAGAACTTCATGGATGGACATGAAATTTGGTGCATGACTTACTCATGATACGAGAGAGGTTTGGTAAAAATTTAGTCATATTTGAATGAGTAGAACATGATATATGTATTTTTCTCTCCACGGTGTTCTTGATATAAGCATGGTGTTTTGTGTATGTGAGAGAGAGAGTTTGTTGCTTCTTGAATGCTTCTCTTGGAATATTGTATTATATGACTTGTATATCTTCTAGTATATATCCTAGGAATAGATAATGTTGGAGCTCAAGTAAGCCATTAGAATAATTCTTTTAGGAGCTCTAGCAAGCCAGAAGAATGATGGCAATATAAGTAAGTTAAGGATCCTTTGAAGATGCAAAATTTGGAAGATTCCAAACATGTCAAGACTACTTACCAACAGGAACCACTTCAGCTTGATCAGTGCAACTCAGGTAACAATGACAAGTTATAGAAGTATGACAAGCTCACTTTTTTATTCAAATGCTAATAGATAACACGTAATGTTCTCAAGATGCCAATGTGCAAGGTTCCAAGTGGATCCTGGAGAATCCAATGTTATAGCTATTAACAAGATTATTAGATATCTTAAGGGACTATCAACTCTTGGATTAAAGTACCCTAAAGATATCATGCTTAACATGTTTGGCTACATAGAAATAGATTACTTAGGTTGTAAGAAAGACAGGAGAAGCATCTCTGAAGCTGTCAACTTAGGTGACAGGAGAAACATCTCGGGAAGCAGTCAACTTTGTGGAAAAGATTGATTTCTTGTTATGATAAAAAATAAACTCAAATCCAACAACTCTGTGGAACACTCTATGACAAGGCACCTTCACACCAGGTATCATTTCTTTTGAGAGCATGTCTTTTAGTCAAAGAGTAACTTGCATAAACACTTATTAAATCACTTGTTAAAATCAATCTTTCAAGACGGGTTTGTAAGTGTGGGATATCATTCATTGCATATTAGTTGGAAATCCCATATATAAAAAATTCTTAATATAAGTTCACAAGTATTAAATCTTCAATATTTAAAGGACTTGTGAATTTATTAGTAATCCAGTACGTCGTACTTAGTGCTAATATCTTGATTATTATGATTACAATGTCATATACATTTGTGGTAGTTAAGTATTATAACATTAAGTTTGAATTTTATTTTAATTGATTTAAATTATGACTATAGACAATTCCATTTCATATCAGTCTCATAATTTAAATTATATTAAAATAATATGCAGCATAGTTATTTGTATCATGTACGAATAATTGTGATACTTTTAGTATTAGTGATATTATTTAGAATTTTTGTTCTAAGTAATCAATGCTTACTTCTAAAATCACTAATATTGAAATCTGAAGTATTTTCTAAGTTATGTGTATAAAACTCTCAATATTTTATATGCTTAGAAAGTATTTCTAAAATTACTAATTATCCAGATAGTGATTGCCATGTGTATAAATAATATATCCTATTGGTGATTATTCAAGGATAATTATAAATATTTAAGTGCTAGTATCTAACTCATAGATTTTATTATTTATTTATTTAATATTTATTTTGAGTAGTTTGGATTATATAAATTGAAGCAATTCAATGATCTTATTTGCTCCAGAATTCAATCTAACTTAAAATAAATAAGCAACATGATTGATTATAACTAAATCTGCCAATAATTGATATATAGTTATAGATTAATTATAAGATTTTGGTTCTAGTGAATTTAGCAATGCTTATATCTCAAGAATTCACTGAAATCAGAATCATGATTGTAGCATCATTAGTTGTAAGCTAATTTTGACTTATATCAATTAATGATATTTAGTTAAGATTTTAAGTACGAACTAATTATGAAGTATTAGTATTTATGGCATTACTTAGAACTCCTCTAAGTAATCAATGCTTATCCTCAGTCACATATACTAATATAAAAAGTATAAAACTCTTTCTTAAAGTACAACTATGGTTATTGTGTTTGATGCTTTATTAAAAGTAACCATATGTTGTCCACTTAGAATAATTCTTATACTTATTTGCAAATTTCTAAATACTTTGATATAAATGCAATACTCTATGGATCAAAGTATATGGAACTTAGAATATTTTTCTAAGATTGCAAACAAGTTAATATTGGTTAATGTTACTTTATTTATCGAACCAGTATTGTTTGAGATATTACAGTTGTTAGGAGTTAACAATTGTTTGATATATGAAATTGAATGCTAATGTCTATTTGATAGATAATTGTTATTTAATTTATTGATATCTTATTTTAATATATTTGAATTATGATGTTAGACGATTCCATGTCAAATCAGTTTCATGATTTAATTTATATTAAAGTAGGATGCAGCATAATTATTGGTATTTAAAGTACTTGACAAGTATCTGTCAATGATATTTTGTTAATATTTTGTTGCAGATAATTGTGAGATTTTAATTTCTAGTGAATTTATATGCTTTACTATATCTGAAAGATTCACTATAATTTGAAATCAGCAGCATAGTCATTCTTATTAAGATTATTTATCAATAAAAAATTTTGTTGATTATAATCTTATAAAGATAGATTATGGAGCTTTTGACATGAATGAGAATTGCTTAGATTTTACCCTAAGTGATCAATGCTTTTACAAAAACTCATTCATATTGAAAGACAAAATCTTTATTTCGCTTCTTAATACTGCTAGGTCATTAGCTTGTGTCTAATCAAATCATTTATCTTTTAGGCATAAAAACAGACTTGTGCACTAGAACAATTTTAGGAGAAAATCAAACTTTTTTCTACATTGGTGATTGCTTATTTCATTAAAATCTTTTGAAATCACTATTGTACATCATTTCTCTCAAAAGATTAAATGCATAATTTTCATCCATTATAGATTTTAAGTGCATTTTATCTCTATATTTCTATATGTTCAGTGATACATGTTCATCCTCCAATGGCCTTCTTTCATTTGATAGTCATGAGGTTGAAAATCCACAACTTCTATCCCAGATTGTAAAGACAAACACAGAAACAGAACCAACCAACACTCTCTTACCACTAAAATGAAGTATGAATGAGCGTGAGGGAGAAAGTGCTTTAGTGCACCACATAAGGAAGGTTCTGAAGTCAACCCAACAGCTCTGTCTCCCACAAAGATGAGTAGTATTTAAACCGATGCAAATGCTAGCCCCCGTACATTTTCTCAAAAAGATGTAAGGGATGAAAATGCACAAAAATAGTTACTAAATTCATCCTCTCAACAAGGTGCGTCTATTGAAATTCGCCTGTCAGCCAAGGTATCCGATGTAGTGTCACCACCTCAAACATAAAAAATTCTTGATGCACAAGGAAATGTTACACACAGAAAGGAAGAGTTGACGAAAACAAGAGTTTCGACCATTTTACGGTCAGATTCGATTGTTCAATCTTCTTTAACGGACCAATTGCCTTTACAGGTGTTAGGAGAGGATAGTAATCCAATAGCCATATGTCAGTGGTCAGTGTCTACCTCCCTAGGCTTAAATCCCCTGGATGCATCTGTGGATAGTGGATCTGACATAGGTGCAGGTCAGTAACTTGTTGACAATGATTTAAATTTACCTAATGAGTCACAAGGACATGTCTTCACATAAATTAGAAGGGAACTTTTATCTTTATGCTAAATTCTTTGGATCATTGTTTACCTTCCCAGAGTTCAAATATGGAACCCTAAAAGGGAAATTAGCAACCTGTAGATTATGACTCAGATTTATCTGACGAGTCTAACAATGATGGGGATTTGGGAACCCCCACTACACCTCATGTGACCTCCTTAAGGATGGCTAAAATGATTTTCCTTGCAGGTACAACTGGATTTTGGAGCTATGAGAGGAGTGATACACTTGTGAGAATGAGTGTAAACATGAGTGGAGAGAAGAGTGAAACACATGTGTGGTACACGAAACAGAATTACACACTCACAGTGAGGAAGAAAGAGAAACACCATATCACATTCCCTATCCCTAAACATGGTTCTTGATACTTCGGGTCTCGAATCTGTTTATGATTGGAACCTAACTCTTAGGGACCTAACCAGTTGGGAGCTAACAATTGGTAACAATTGGTGATCTCACATTTGGGAGGTATAAGGAGTTGGGAAGATTGGTGAACATGATGATCAACAGTGAAGTCATTCTTGCAGCATTTAAAGGGACATGGTTGATCAGACTATGACTTGTTATTTCTTTTCCAACCAAGTAAAATATGAGAACTCCTTCAGACAACATCATACATTCCTTCTCTCAGGGGGAGATAAAAGCTTATATAATAGTTTGGAGGATTCCTCAACTAAGGGGGGGAAATAAAGGGTAGGTGGAAAAAAGTAAAGCACATGTACACTACACCACACCATTGTTGTTTGTTGTTAGGAATATGTTGTGAACTTGATGATAAGCTAAATAAAACACCTTAGTAGATTTAACTTAGTGTATTTGTAGCTCCCGACGGATTTTTAATTATAGTCCCGACGGATGATCTTTATAGTCCTGACGGATGACAACTGAACATCCATCGAGAGTGTAGCTTATGTAACAATAAGTTTT
Organism: Apium graveolens; assembly: GCF_009905375.1. Taxonomy (NCBI): domain Eukaryota; kingdom Viridiplantae; phylum Streptophyta; class Magnoliopsida; order Apiales; family Apiaceae; genus Apium; species Apium graveolens. The sequence continues at coordinate 110,186,685 of NC_133649.1, read as the reverse complement.
GTAGCACACATCTGCAAACAATAATGTTCTAGTTAAGTAGATGTTGTAGGAATCCTTAAGTCATGTTGCCTACTAGATTGCTATGCAGAATAGGTTGGCTAATTGTAAATATAAGATGTCTTGTAATTCTGTATAAGTGAAATGGAGTCAAGTGACAGAAAGACTCCCGGCGGATGATCTACAAAGGCTCCCGACGGATAATCAACAAGGCTCCCGATGGATGATCTACATAATCCCGACGGATGATAATATTCAAATTAGTAGTTGACAGTGACAACACAGTCACATGTGTCAGGTGTTTGGAAATGGAATGTGGCAACCTAATTGCAGGATTTAGAGAACAAAGAAGCATTACCATTTCCATGCAAATATGAAGATATTCAAAGATGCTGGATAGAGTAATGTAACAGCATGAAGTTAGACTAGATATAATTTTGTTTTATTTTTTTATCTTACTATCATGTAACTTGGTGATATATAAACCAAGAAGAAGAAAGTAGAACAACTAACTAAGTAAGCATTATTTTTCAGAGAGATAAAAAAAGCTGTATCTGTTAAGAATTTCTCTATAATTTTATAAGTTCACTTGTAAGCAGCTGTGTGCTATTCAAGCATCACAGAGTTCTCATACTAATATATATCTCTGGTGGATAAGTTCAAATCCACCACAAAGTTTTAAATCTTTGTGTTTTAAAGATTTGTGTTTTGATTTCAATTTAAGTTTCATTCCGCACTTCTTGCAAAATCAAACACTTTTATATAGATTAAGTAAGAACAGTCTTAAAATCAAAAAGGAGCCAAAATTATATTCAACCCCCTTATGTAATTCTTGTTCCATTGTTTGGGTATAACAATTGGTATCAGAGAAAGCTCTTGAAGTACAAAGAGTGTAAAGATCACAATAATCAACAAGATGGACGAAAAGGATGTTGGAGTGAAAATTCCATTTCTGGACAAAGAAAACTATCACCACTGGAAGGTGAAGATGCATCTACATCTTTTCTCTCAAGATGAAGCTTATGTGGACTTCATTAAAAGAGGTCCTCATGTCCCTATGAGAGCTGCTACAGGGAATGAACCATCAGTTCCAAAGCCTAGACATGAATGGTCTGATCCAGACATTGAGCAAGTCAGGAAAGATAAAAAGGTCATGAATATACTGTTTAATGGTGTTGATGGTGATATGTTTGACAACATCATAAACTGTAAAAATGATCATAAACTGTAAAAATGCTAAAGAGGTTTGGGACACAATTCAAATTATCTATGATGGTATTGAGTAAGTCAGGGAGAACAAGATGCAACTCTTGATTCAGCAATATGAGCATTTTCATTGTGAAGAAAGTGAGTCACTCACTGACATTTTTAGTAGATTTTAAAAACTACTGAATGCTCTCAAGTTGCACAGAAAGGTCTACCAAACCAAAGACTCAAATCTCAAGTTCCTTAGATCTCTGCCCAAGGAATGGAAGCCAATGACAGTCTCATTAAGAAATTCTCAAGATTACAAGGAGTTCACCTTGGAGAGACTGTATGGTTCCTTGAAAACCTATGAGCTTTAAATAGAGCAAGATGAAAGGATGGAGAAAGGAAGGAAGAAAGGAGGATCCATTGCACTAGTTGCTGAGCTAGAAAAGGAAAAGGAGATGAAGGTTGAAGCTTTGGAATTTGCATCAAACTTAAGGGTTTGTGAGAGCAAGAGTAAAGGGCTGGTAACTGAAAATGAAGAAAAGTTGAGCCAAGATGACATGGATGATATAGATGAGCATCTAGCATTCTTATCCAGGAGATTTTCCAAGCTCAAATTCAAGAAGAATTTTGGTGCAGCTAAGTCAAAAAGGAACATGGTTGATAAGTCTAAATTCAAGTGTTTCAAATGTGGCTTAGCAGGTCATTTTGCTAATGAGTGTAGAAAGTCTGACTCTAACAAGAAGAAGTTTGAGCCTGTTGATTATATGCAGAAATACTTTGAGTTGCTCAAGCAAAACAAAAGAGCTTTCATTACATAAGAAAATGACTGGGCTGTAGATGGATTGGATGAAGATAAGGAAACAAACTATGTCAATCAAGCCCTAATGGCCAAATGAGATGAAACAGAGACCAGTTCATCAAGCAATCAGGTAATCACAACTAAACTAGCACATCTGTGTAAAACTGAGTGCAATGATGCGATAAATGACATGTCTACTGAACTTTATCACATGCGTGTTACACTTAAGTCTCTCACTAAAGAAAACAATAAAATTAAAGAGAACAATGTGTTTTTAAGTGAAAGAAATAATGTGCTAGAGACTCAATTCATTGATTTGAAAAATTGAAATTAGAATGCAAGGTTGCTAAGGATGAACTAACAGAATCCTTAAAGAAAGAGGATATTTTAAGAAAGTAACTTGAACGAGAACAAGAAGTGATTAAGGCATGAAAATCATCTACAGATGTCCAGGCTCAAATCACTAAAGTTCAAGGTATAGAGTCTTTTTATGATGCAGCTTGGAAAAAGTATAAAGAGAAGCTTGATTCCAACTTGGTTGAAGGACTCTCAACAGACGTGGACTCGACGGATGATGAAAATTATCCCTCGAATAATCAAATGGATTATCGAAAGACAATTAGCCACACCCGTCGAATGTCAATAAGCCAGTTAGCAAAGCTAAGCTAGCTAAGTTGAATGATAAATATGGATCAGTTTCTAAAAAAATTGTTCCAGGAGAATCAAGTCAAGTGAGAAAAGAAAAGAGACTTAATGTTGAGAATCTGTCTATCAAGCAATTGAATGACAGATTAGAAAAGATTGTGGTTAAAACAGAATCAAAAAGGAAAAATAATAGAAATGGGAAAGTAGGGATTAACAAACATAACAACTACACACCTGATCAATATGCTCCAAAAAAAATCTGTGTTAAGTATGGTAGTGTTAATCATTTATCTATTAATTGCAAACTTTCTATGCCTACTCCCATGTCTGCACCTTCTTCTTTTCCAAACATGACTGCCATGTCTGCAATGCCTATGAATGTTTTGCCTACACAGAACATGAATGCACAGTTTGCTAATATTCCATTTGCACCTAATCCTTATTATGCTATATTTAGTATGCCTCAAATTCCATTTAACATGCCTTACTAGAATAACATGTTTGCAAACAACATGCCTTTTCATATAAACCAAAATGTGCATGATAATTCTGCTTCAATGAACAGTTTCAAAGGTCCAACTCAAATGAAAAAGGATGAATCTGAAATACCTAAGTCAAATGAGGTCAAACCTAAGAAACCAAAGAAAATGGCTAATAAGGCAGGACCCCAGGAAACTTGGGTACCAAAATCAACTTGATTTGATTTTGATGTGTGCAGGGAAACATAAAGAATCTTTGGTATCTAGATAGTGGTTGCTCAAGGCACATGACTGGAGATTCTACCCTACTCACTGAGTTCAAGGAAAGAGCTGGCCCAAGTATCACTTTTGGAGATGACAACAAGGGTTATACTGTGGGATATGACTTGATTTCAAAGGATAATATCATCATTGAAGAGGTTGCCTTAGTGGATGGACTCAAGCACAATCTGTTGAGTATCAACCAACTTTGTGATAAGAGAAACTCAGTCACCTTCAATTCTGAAGCCTGTGTTATGACCAACAAGAAAAGCAGCAAAGTGGTTCTCACTGGAGTGAGAAAAGGAAATGTGTACCTAGCTTATTTCAACTCATCAAATGCAGAATCAGTAACTTGTCTTCTCAGTAAAGCAAGTCAAGATAAAAGTTGGCTATGGCACAAGAAGCTATCCCATCTAAACTTCAAGACCATGAATGAGCTAGTCAAGAAAGATTTGGTTAGAGGTATTCCTCAAGTGGAGTTTTCAAAGGATGATTGTATGATGCCTGCCAAGAGAGAAAGCAGACTAAAGCATCATTTAAGAAGAAGCTTGATTCAACAATTGAAGAACCTTTGCAACTGTTACACATGGATTTGTTTGGACCAGTCAATGTGTTGTCCATCTCTAAGAAAAAATATTTCCTAGTAATTGTAGATGATTTCTCAAAGTTCTCTTGGACATATTTTCTAAAATCCAAAGATGAAGCTAGTGAAATCATCATAAATCACATAAGGCAAGTCAACAATCATCCTGACCTCAAAGTAAGAAGAATCAGGAGTGACAATGGAACTGAGTTCAAGAATTCTGTAATGAGATCATTTTGTGAAGAGAATGGGATTATGCATGAGTTTTCTGCAGCTAGAACTCCACAAAAAAATGGATTGGTGGAAAGGAAAAATAGATCTCTTATTGAAGCTGCAAGAACAATGCTGGAAGAATCAAAGTTACCAACATATTTTTAGGATAAAGCTGTGAATACTCCATGCTACACTCAAAATATTTCTTTGGTTAATCAAGCAAAATGCATGACACCCTACCAATTGTTCAAGAATAGGAAGCCAACTCTAAATTTCTTATATGTCTTTGGCTGTAAATGCTATATCTTAAGGAATCAAACTGATCAACATGGAAAGTTTGATGTCAAAGTAGATGAAGGAATTTTTGTTGGATATGCTGTTGGAAAAGCATACAGAGTCTACAATCTGAGAACCAACATTGTCATGGAATCAGTCCATATTGTGTTCGATGAAAAAAAAGATTGAAGGACTGCAAGATGGAGATTTCTATGAGAGCCTCAAATTTGATAATGTGGATATGATTTATGAAGATAGTGATGATGATAGTGATCAAGAACCAATATCCAAGGACAATGCAGAAAAATTTATAACTAATGAAGCACATAATTTAACATCCGTCGAAAGACCTAGTGCATCATCCGTCGAGAGATAATTGCATCATCCGTCGATAGGAAAAGAAAATCATTCATCGATAGAGAAAGATCAACATCCGTCGATCCTTCTACAAGAGCTGGAAGTCAAATAAGATCATAGTCACAAAGAACCCCATCTTCAATTCAAAGATTCATAAACTCAGGGGGAGTTTCTGATCATCAAAACTCTACTACTCATCAAGATAACAATAAGGCCTCTTCATCTAGAGCTAATCTACCACAACAGAGAAAATGGACTAGAGATCATCCTTTTGAGCTCATTATTGGTGATGCATCTTCTAGAGTTTAAACAAGGAAAGCAACTCAAGAAGAATGTCTGTAAAGCAACTTTCTCTCAAAGGAAGAACCAAAAAAGGTAGAAGAAGCTCTGTTGGATCCTTATTGGGTTTTAGCTATGCAGGAGGAGCTAAACCAATTTGAAAGGAACAAGGTATGGAAGCTGGTACCCAAGCCTAAAGGAAAGAATCCAATTGACACCAAGTGGGTATTCAGAAACAAGATGGATAAAAATGGCCTAGATGTCAGGAACAAAGCTAGATTGGTTGCTAAGGGCTACTGTCAACAAGAAGGAATAGATTTTGATGAAACCTTTGCTCCTGTTGTAAGACTTGAAGCCATCAGAATCTTCTTAGCCTATGCAGCCCATGCCAATTTCAAAGTCTATCAAATGGATGTCAAAAGTGCTTTTCTGAATGGAGATTTGGAGGAGGAATTCTATGTCAGTCAACCTCCTGGTTTTGAAGATCCAAATTTTCCAGAATATGTCTACTATCTTTTGAAAACACTTTATGGATTGAAGCAAGCACCTAGAGCCTGGTATGATACTTTGTCAAAGTTTCTCTTAGAAAATCACTTCACAAGAGGTACTGTTGCCAAAAATTTATTCTTTAGAAATGTAAATGGCTCTAGTATAGTTGTTCAAATTTATGTAGATGATATTATATATGGCTCTACAGATGAAAAACTTTGCAAAAAGTTTGCCAAACTGATGCAAAGTAAGTATGAAATGAGCATGATGGGAGAACTAACTTACTTTCTTGGTCTACAAGTTAAGCAAGTTAGTGATGGAATATTCATTAGTCAAACCAAATATATTTATAATATTTCAAAGAAGTTTGATCTAATGGATTACACATCTGCAAAAACTCTCATGGCCACTGCAACTAAACTTGAATTAAACACTACTGAAAAGTCTGTGGATATTTCAAGCTATAGAGGCATGGTTGGCTCACTTCTGTACTTAACAACTAGTAGGCTAGATATAATGTTTGCTACTTGTCTTTGTGCTAGATTTTAGGTAGATCCTAGAGAATCTCATTTAGTAGCTATTAATAGAATTTTCAGATATCTCAAGGGCACACCAAAACTTGGCATTTGGTACCCTAGAGATTCTGGTTTTGATCTAACTGGTTATTCAGATGCAGATTATGCAGGTTGTAAAATTGATAGAAAGAGTACAACAGGAATCTGTCAATTTCTAGGAAACAAGCTTGTGTCCTGGTTCAGTAAAAAGCAAAATTCAGTTTCTACTTCTACAGCTGAAGCTGAATATATTGCTGCTGGCAGTTGCTGTGCACATATTTTATGGATGAAAAATCAATTGCTAGACTATGGTTTGCAAGTTGAGAGAATTCTTATTTTCTGTGATAACACAAGTGCAATTGCCATCACTGAAAATCCAGTACAACATTCAAGAACAAAGCACATAGACATCAAGTACCACTTCATTAGGGAACATGTGATGAATGGTACAGTGGAACTTTATTTTGTTCCAAGTAAAAAGTAGCATGCAGATATCTTTACCAAGCCACTTGATGAATCCACCTTTATTGGGTTGGTAAATGAGTTAGGTATGCTTAATTATTCTTAAATTATTTCTTATAATTTTGCAAGTTGTAATGCAACCAAAAACTTAATTGATTTTTCTGTATTAGATGAAATTTTGGCTAAGTCAAAATTCACATCTCGACGGATGTTCATTATCCATCGAGTTTGATCATCCGTCGAAATATAATTTTCTAGTAAAAATAAATTACTTTTTTGGATTATTTTTAACCCGACGGATAATTTCCTTATTCTCATCCGTCGAATTGTCTACATCTTAGCCGTTAAAAGTAATGAACATTATCCATCGGATATACTTATAGTCTGTAAGTATATCAGGACGGATAATTGACAGAATTTTGACAGTTTATATTAAGTACATAAAAGCCTAACTTCAGTTTATTTTTGATTTTATCTCTCTCTACTGCAATTAACTGTTCTCTTCTCTCTCAAAGTAAAACCCCCCTTCTTTCTGCAATTTCCTTGCTTTAACAATGACATCAGTAGTAAAAATCATGTCTCAGTCTGGATTCATATATGAGAAGAACAACTTTGTGGCACTAGTGAACAAAGAGATTCAAGCATCTGAGGATTATCACAAAATGATGGATTTTGTGAAAGAATGCAAGCTTAGCTATGCCATGCTGGAATCACCCACAATCTACTGTGAAGCTGTGGAAGAGATGTGGACCACTGCTGTGTACCAAACAACTGACAAAACCATCACTCTCTCCATTAAAGTAAAGAACATTGCATTAGCAGTGATATTATCAAAGCATGCTTTAAAATTCCTGATAACACTACTACTAAGACACACACAGATGCTGAAATTTTTAATTTTCTTAATTCTATGGTCTATGCACTTCCTACCACTAAGTTAAGTGAAAATGGGAGGCTAGGTCTTAGGAAAGAGTGGAGTTATTTGTGTGATGTAGTTACCAAGGTGTTCTCTGGTAAAATAAGTAACTTTGATTCTGTCAACACTACAATGCTTAACATGCTTCTTACTGATAAGTACTACAATTTCAGTGATGCTATCATGTTTGAGTTAGTATACAAGTTAGGGGAAATTAAGAAGAGAACTAAAAATGTCTATTATGCTAGATTCTTCATGATTATTGCTAACCATATTTGTGAGAATCTTGTAATTGAGAACCCAACCAACAAACTGAATTATTGGGTTCAAGAAAGAAGAGTGATTGCATACTTGAACATGGTTGATCACCATAAAGAGGTGCCCCTTGTCTATTTGCCTATCATAGAATTGCCTCAGGTAAGTGAGGTAAACATCTCTGTCTCTACCACTATTTCTCAACCACCTATTTCTTTACCTTCAACTGTGGCTATGGCATCTGTGATTGTGACCAAACAGATGCCTAGCCAAGGCACAAAACCTAAATCTTCTAAATCCAAGTCAAAGAAACCACACTCTGGTGTCTCTCAAAAGATGCCAGTTTCAAAATCCGCCAAAGCCAAGGAGGGGGTGTGAAGGCTGGTAAGATAGGTGAGGGACATGGTGAAAATAAAAGAAACCTTAAGAATAAGGATGGAGAGATGAGTGTACCCAAACCAAGCCACACTACATTTTCCCAACAAACTGTGGTGATTAATAAGGAAATTAGCACATCTATAGTTTCATCCTCTCAAAAGGATGTTACTACTAAAACAAGCTCCTAACCAGGAGCACAGATCAAAAGGGCTAGGGATACTGATTCACCCCAAACTTATACCAGAAAGAAGAAATCTAAAAACACTGGGGATGCACAGGGATCACATACAATGCAAACTGCAGCTAAAGACTCAGTCATTGCACCATCTCAAGTTCGGGTTGATGTGGCTCCAATAAATTTGGAGTCACAGCCAAAATCTTTAATAATAGAAGCATTACACACACAAAACTCTCCCACCCTCTCTAGATATGGATATGATCAACACATCAATTCCTGATTCTCCTTCTTTAACTCTGTTGGAGAAGCCGAAATTCAATTCAAGTGAGCATCATCTTTTAGATGATTTGTTGGCTCACTTGCCAATTCTTTCAGGAACTGTTGAGACTTCTGTGCCAAAATTATCATCAATTTGCACAGAGTCCACAATAGTTTTCATTCCAAACTCTATCATTTCTTCTCTATCGGTGGATATTGTTCATCGGTCGGTTAGTGATTATATCCCGACGGATATGCCTAACAGCAGTCATCCGTCGGCTATTCTAACTACTACCCCGATGGATGTTCCTCATCCATTGGTACTCACTACACAAGCTGAATTTTCAAAAATTGTTTCAAGTGTAGATGAGTTAGTGGTTGTACAATCACTCATCGGTTTGAGGGAAGGGAGTGAATAGAGTGAGTGGTTGAGTTGCTCTCAGGAAAAAGGAGAGAAAATGAGAGAAACAATGCAGACTATTTCTTCTAGTCTGGAAAAAATGAGTGAGGGGAGTTCCACCTTAGTAGGTGAAGGTGGGGGTGTGAGGGTGGTGAGACAAGGGGAGACCTTGATGCAAAAAGAGAGAGAAAATGAGAGAAGATCAGGTACATGAGAGATAAGGGTGGAATCCATTGCTAATAAGTCAATGAATGTCAGTGATGCAGAAAAAGAGAAACTATTTCAGCAAGAATATCAAGCTGTAATGGATTCTATCTCTTTAGATGCTAAGACATTTACTCATCCTGTTACAGCATATCAAATTTTGGATGGACAGGGCAATGAGGAGGCTGAGAAGCTACTTAACTTAGTGCATACTACAACTTCAATGTAGAGGGCTAAAGATGCCATCACAGCCATGCCAGCCCCAGCCGGTGATGATGTTGACTATGGAAATGGTGGATCTAAAGATCTTTTTAGGGATAAAGATGGTGATAAAGAAGAGTTTATGGACATAAGGGGATAAGCAGGCCCTAGCTCCAGTTCAAACACTCCATCTTGGGTGTTTTCCAAGGAATGTGATGAGCAACACTTCAAGTTTACCCACTTCCACATCATTCAACAAACACAGACAGATCTTCAAGCCACCACCAATGCTAACACCAAGAAACTTCTACATGCACATCTCAACTCTCTCCAACTACATAAAATCCAGTCTCTTCAACATAATCAGGATGTCACTGCCATTAAAACTGAACTAGGTCAAATCAAGCTGGCTGTTTCTGACAAACTGGATTCCAAGTTTCCAAACATAACTATGCTTGACATAGAGAGACAAATCAGGAAAAATACTGATCTAACCATGAAGGTAGACTCCCTGGATACAAGAATCAAAGGATTGGAAGCCTCTCTCACTGCAATTCATTTACATCAAGCTCAACAAACCCAGTTGCTTCAAAAGCTAGTGGCTACACAAACTTCTAACTTCACTCAACTTGATGCTAACAAAAAGGGGGAGAAAGATCCAATAGTCCCAGTTAGTCAAGAAGAGCCAACAAGTGAGGGGGAGAGTGTGTCAATATACAAGTCAGTCAATTAATTGTTCCAGAAATTACTTACCCTAAGCCACCAGTTTTGGACAGCATTGATCTGATCCAGATAACAGCTGCTAAATTGATATCAAAGTCAGATTTCAAAAAGCTTGATGTTGCAGTAGTTGAAAAGGAATTAGATGATAAATGGAAGATGATTGATGAAGAAATTCAGAAGAAATTTGGTCAGATAAAGAAACCAGACAAGATCTTTAATCACTACTCTCAAGTCAAGCAAATTTCTGTGAATGAAATGAGTCTGGGTTATTTGGAAAAGGGCCAAACTTCATGCATTATGTCTCCAAAAGCCAACCTGGTTTTGAAGCCTAAAAGGAATTATCCAAAGTCATCAGACCAGAATCCTTTGGATCTCATATTTGAGACTCCAAAACCATATGAAAAGAATTTGTTGGCAAGGTCCATTGCATTCTTCAAAGATCCAACTGATTCAGTACAAAAGAAGAGAATTGCTAAAATCTACAGGAATGGAAGAGAGATTTGTGTGGTGGATGGACACCCTCAGTTTGCAGCAGCTAAAAAGGAGGAAAAAGAAAGAATCAAGCAAGAAAAGAGGCAAGCTGCTTTAGATGCTAAGAAGCTCAAACAGAAGAAAGAGAAAGCTGCTATAGTAGCCAAGCTTCAAGCTGTGAAAGCTGTAACTGAAATCTCTGAAAAGCAACCTGTAGTAGCTGAAGATCAGAATGAGAAAATGCACAAGGAACCTCAACAAAAAAGAAAGTTCAGATACAAGCTCCATTCCAAGAGAAAATTGGACTTTAGTGATGAGGAAATGGAAGATTACATCCCCAAACAGTCTACAACCTCAACTCAAACATCCAAGCCTTCAGTAGTGCATGATGACTTTAAGGTGGATCCTACAAAGAACTTTCATGGTGAGCCAATAGTTCCCAAGGATGAGCGTATAGACTGGGAAAGTCTGCCTATTTCCGAACTCAACCTACCAATCTTCAACAAAGCAAAGAAGACAAAGATAAGAGCAATCAAGAAGATCAAGCCCGTGACTCTTAGAACCAAAACATTAGCCAAAGCTCAACCAACTGTCAACAAGAGAGATCTTCTATATATCTGTGACATCAAGGAATTTTCAGATATAAATCTCTACTTGGATGAATTGGAAGAAGTAAGAGGGATTGATGATCACAGACATCTCCCTAAAAGATTGGTATTCAAATACAAAGGTGGTAGAGAGATCATATAACCCCTTCACAGAATTCTCCAAGAAAGTTGTAATGTTTTGATAAAGATCTTTTCATCCTTCAAGAAGAATTTTGGATTCAATGTGACAGCCAAGAAATTGGTTCTAAAGAAGATAGAAGAACCGAGGAGCAGAAAAGCCTCAAATGCACTTCCAAGAACTCTAACAATTCCCTTCACAGGAAATACAGTGCACTTGAGGCCTTACTGGATGATGGCATTCATGGATGACAAAAGTGTGAGAAGATTCTTCAGATTGGATGACCATTTAAGCATCTCAAGCAATGAGACTCTACTGGAAATGTAAGAAAAGCTAGATTTGTCAAATGCTGAAGAATTTGAATTCCACAGGAAGCTCCGAAATCAAATAGAGGAAAATAACTGGAAACTTGGGAAGAAATCAAGACCATCAAGGAAATAGAAAATATCTGCTCAGACTAGAGGAGCACCTTTATAATGATTATGAGAACTCTTTGTACACTTTACTTTGTCAAAATTTCAATAAATTTATATTACTTACTAGTTTCATCTACTATTATTCAATCTGTCAGTTTAGGGTATTTTGTTATCATCAAGTTTCTCTTAATTTATGGCCATAATTCCAATAGACATAAATTGGGGGAGATTGTTAGGAATATGTTGTGAACTTGATGATAAGCTAAATAAAATACCTTAGTAGATTTAATTTAGTATATTTGTAGCTCTTGATCGATGTTTAATTATAGTCCCGACAGATGATCTTTATAGTCCCGATGGATGACAACTGAACATCAATCAAGAGTGTAGCTTATGTAATAATAAGTTTTGTAGCATATTTCTGCAAACAACAATGTTCTAGTTAAGTAGATGCTGTAGGAATCCTTAAGTCATGTTGACTACTAGATTGATATGCAGAATAGGTTGGCTAATTGTAAATATAAGATGTCTTGTAATTCTGTATAAGTGAAATAGATTCAAGTGACAGAAAGACTCCCGACGGATGATCTACAAAGGCTCCCGACGGATAATCAACAAGGCTCCCGACATATAATTTACATGATCCCGGCGGATGATAATATTCAAATTAGCAATTGACAGTGACAACACAGTCACATGCGTCAGATGTTTGTAAATGGAATATGGCAGCCTAATTGCAGGATTTAGAGAACAAAGAAGCATTACCATTTCCATAGAAATATGAAGATTTTCAAAGATGCTGGATAGAGTAATGTAGCAGCATGAAGTTAGACTAGATATAATTTTGTTTTATTATCTTGTCTTACTATCATATAACTTGGTGATATATAAACCAAGAAGAAGTAAGTAGAACAACTAACTAAGTAAGCATTAATTTTCATAGAGATAGAAAAAGATGTATCGGTTAAGAATTCCTCTGTAATTTTGTAAGTTCACTTGTAAGCAGCTGTGTGATATTCAAGCATCACAGAGTTCTCGTACAAATATATAACTCTGGTGGATAAGTTCAAATCCACCCGAAAGTTTTAAAGCTTTATATTTTATTACTTTGTGTTTTGATTTCAATTTTAGTTTCATTCCGCACTTCTTACAAAATCAAACACTGTTATATATATTAAGTAAGAACAGTCTTAAAATCGAAAAGGAGCCAGAATTACATTCAACCCCCCTTCTGTAATTCTTGTTGCATTGTTTGGGTATAATAATTGTAACTATGGATCCTATTGTACGGGAGAGGTGCTAAATACAAGGTAATTTCCTAGTAATTAGAAGAAGTGGTTTGGTACATCATTATTCTTCATAAGGGGAGAAGCTGTTTTCCAAAAGGGGAGTACCATTAGTTCTTATCTGCGGATCCTATTGTACGGGAGAGGGGTAGACGAAGGTGATCTCCTTTAAGCAGTTGATTCTCATAGGGGGAGAAGCAAGGAGATATGCGCTTCTCAATAGGAAATGTGGTTGTACAAAAAAAACTGCAGATGATTACTTCAAGACTAAAAAGTGTTATCTGGCAGAGATTTGAAGAACCAAGGAAATGATGATGAAACTACTTGAAGATCAGTTCAGTGCTAGAGGAACAAGCATCGTTCATTTCAGTTACTCAAGAAATCTGGAAATGCAGAATTTGATACATAAAACCAGTAGCGTTATTTACAAGTCCTGGCACCTTACTTTTTCTAGTTATTAGTTGAGTTATCCTCTCTATTTAATTTATTTTTTAGGTTTAACAATCAAACAGGGGGAGATTGTTGGTGAGACTGCGTAGTTGTATTAACAGATACGTGATAACTCAACTCGAGAACAACACTAGAACAAGACAGGTTAATAATACTACGCCTACACAAGAAATCAGAAGAAATGAAGACAAGGAAAATACAAAGAATCAGAAGATTAGAAGAAAGCTTGAAGTCTATTTATAGGTCACTGAAAGAAGCTCATTAATATGTTCATGCCTCAGTGAAGAATAAAGGTTAAAGACTTTCAGGGTTTCAGGAAATGATAAAGATTCAGTGTATAAGTGCTACCAGAAGATTTTAGGGTATTGGCATTGATTGAAGATAGACAGTATATGAAGCATAGCAATCTGAAGAATTGAAGACATGGTATAGATATAGATTAAAGAAGACAGCTGCAGTCTTGAAGTTATACTCACTGACATGAGTTTATTTATATGTTCAAGCATCGGTGAAGAACAGTGAATGAAGTATTCAAGATTGTAGTAGCAATGAAGACATTGTCTAAAGTATCATAAAGAATTCCAGTGAAAGTACAGTTGTTTATTGACAGTTAGTGTTTGAACTGATAAAGTTGTTGCAAGCTTAACAATAGAATCAAGTCTATAATACGAAGACCTGAATCGGGGTTAGTCGTCTGTGAACCAGACCAATTACACTAGGCGTCAACAGCACGTGAAAAGAATCTGGGTATTATTAATAGAATAATTGTTAAGTTGAGGAACTTACTTGGATTAAACGTTTATCTGTTAAAGTACGAGAAAAGGTGCACATGGTATATAGCTAAGCGGCTCGAGGGACTGGCGAAACTCAAAGTTTAATTGTTAAATTAAATAAATTTATTTAATGGACTTTAATATAATTTATTTAATAAACTTAAAATGATTTATTTCATAAACTTTAAATAAGTTTATTTTATAAATCTAAATTAGTTTATTTATATTAGTTGTATTTAAGTTTAGTTTATAAATTAATTTAGTTACAATTTAAACTTAAATAAAAAGAAAAAGAAAACAAAAAAAAAGAGAAAAAGAAAACAAAGAAAAAAAACAAAAGAAAAGAGAAAACAAAAAAAGAAATGAAAATAGAAAAGAAAACAAAAAACGGAAAAAGAAAAGAAAGTAAATAAACAAAACAAGGCAACCAGACCATATATGATCGCAGGTTGGCTTTTGAATAAAAAAACTAAGGCAAGCAATTTACAAGTCCTTAGTCGTAGGTTAGGAAATGCAAGGCAGCCTCCCTTGGTCACAGGTCGAGCTTGTAGTCGCCAGTTAACATAACAAAAGAACTGGTCGCAGGTTAAGTTTTGTTAGTCGCAGGTTAGTAAGCCCTCACTTCTCAGCCATAACTTTATTGATTGATTCAATTAATTTGTGTGGCTCAATTTCAGCCAAACATTTTAACTGAATATAAGTCTACACAACAGTAGTAGAAGATACAGCAATTGGATCAGTTCTGTTCATCTACTCTCCCAAAAAGAGCTAAAGATTGCAACAAAGTATTTACAGAGAAGCTCAAGCTTTTTTTATATCCGTTTAACTTCTCACCGGAGTAACGTTATAATGCCCGAATTTACTCTTGAATATTCATAGGGGCATTATAAACGTTACCCGATAATTAAATCCTTAGACATACAAAAGCTAGATCATTGTATAGGATTTGATTTGTAAATCTTTGTATAATCTAGGAATTTTGTTGTTCTTAGATTGTAGCCAGTTAATTTATTTACCGGAGTGTAGCAACACCCTTCGAGGATTTATATACAAATATATATTTCCCCAAATATCTTGTGTTCCTCGTTTTATTGTTCCAAACACTATTTCTCTCAAGAACATGAAACCACTAGCCGAGCACTAAATTTTATATCCGCAAAAGATTTAAAATAATTTTTTAATTTAGTGATTATCGTATTCACCCCCCCCCCTTCTACGATAATTCAGGACCTAACACGGGGCTCATGCCTCGTATCAGGTACTTCCCTTCTTTTTAGAACATTCAATACTTCAAATTTAAAGAGGAGCCTGGCTGGATTAAGGCATCCCTTGGAGGGAGGTCGGCTGGAACCCTTTGTGAGGGATGTCTAGTCAGTCAACGGCCTTTTTCAGAGGCTGATCGGTCTTCTTTAGTAGGCTATAGTCTGTAGTGCAGACTTTAGTCGACCAAATACATTTTATGAAGTTAGTTTTCTAATATCTTTTTCTTATTAGGCCAACGCCTACTTCGTAGCTTCTTTCACTAAGAGTGCGAATTGGAGGAGTGAGCACATGGCCATGGGGGCATTGGTGAAGAAACTTGGGTGAAAATTTCAAGATTAGGATCCCAGAGCTCTCTTGGCGTTTATAAACAGTCAGAAGACTTTTCTAAGGTGATGGAAACCCATGATGATAAGATGCGCTCTGTTATGTCCATTGGCTTCGATTATAGCTCTTTCCCGATATGGTAAACTCGTGAGGCTTTCCTAGCCCTCAAGCTGCTTTTGAGGTTGCCACTATTGGCCAATCACCTGATTTTGGATAATTGTCCTTCAGTGTTTAGGCCTTGCATGGCTTTGTTTGCTATTTATGGCTATTATTCAGCAATTATCTATTTGCGGTCCTTCATGGACTTGAACATCTTCGGTGTGTAACCTAATTTTCCATCGTGACTTGATTTATGATCCTTCAGGATCTCCTGCATTTGTAGTTTGATTTCATATTCGTCTTTTATTTTCGGTATTTTGGTCCTTCGGGACTTTTATTAGATGGTCATACACTGGTCGACCTTATTCCTCCATCTACTACTAAGTACTAGGAACATGTCTTTCTTGTCCTAAATATAATAAACCTCCAGGTTCAAAATGTGCCAAGTATGAGGCACTTCATTACCGCTCAGGGTTTCCAACTTGTCGGATCCTCATCCTAATATTTTCTTGACCTTATACGGCCTTTCCCAGTTAGGGGTTAGCTTTTCTTTCTCTTCAACCCCTGATGCCTCAATCTTTCTTTAGATCAAGTCTCCTTGGTAAAAGAACCATTCTTTAACCCTTCTATTATAATAGAGGGAGGCTCTTCGTTGATGCTCTACATTGCGAGCACTGGCCTAATCCCTAACCTCGTCAATGAGATCGATAGTAAGCCTCATGCCTTCTTCGTTGATTTTTGTTTCATAAGCTTCGCTCAAGGAACACTCCAGTAGTCACTTTACAGGTGGCGCGATATGCCCATAGTATAGGCAGCTACTCATCTGCCCAAGTTTTCCTTGAGCGTTCAACCCTTCTCTTAAGTCCATCAAGGATGATTCTGTTAGCAAATTCCGCCTGCCCATTTGCTTGTGGGTATGCAACCGAGGTAAAGTGAAGCTCTATGTTGTTATCATCGCAATACTGTCTCAACTCTGCATTATCAAATTATCGCCCATTATCCGTGACAAAGATGCGTGGGATTCTAAATCGGCATATCACATTCTCCCAGAAGAATTGGGCAATTTTCTTGGTGGTTATCTTGGCTAGTGCTTTAACCTCAATCCACTTTGTAAAGTAGTCTATGGCTACCACAATGAACTTCCTCTATCCCGATGCTACAGAAAATGGTCCAAGTATGTACCTTCCCCACATTGCAAAAGGGATGGGTATGCTTATAGATGTAAGCCTTTCTGGGGGCTTTCATACTATTGGAGCGTGCCTCTGGCACCTGTCACATTTCTTTACATTAGCTTTTTTATCGGCTAACATAATTGGCCAGTAGAATCCCAACCGAGTTATCTTGTGAGCAAGGGCCCTACCCCCAAGTGTTGTCAATAAATCCCTTCATGGGCTTCTTTAAGTGCCTCCTCTGCTTCAAGAGGTCTCAAGCACTTCAGGTAAGAAATAACAAAGGACCTTTTATAGAGAAAACCTTCAATCAATGAATATCTCAATGCTCTAACCGAAAGCTTGCGTGCCTCCTGGGCATCATCGGTGAGCCACCCATTCTCTAAGTGGGTCTTGATCGGGTCTATCCAATAGCTTATCACACTAACCAGTGCTATCGGATTTATGACATGAATAGTAGGGGTCTTCAAGACCTCGAAGTAGATACTTCTCGGATAGTTCTCGATTTCAGACGAGGCGAACTGATATAAGGCATCAACCGTAGTGTTCTCCTCTCTCGGAACATGTTCTGCGTACCATTCATCGAACTGAGTCAATATTCCCTTTACGACCCTCATGTACTTGGCCATAGTATTATCTTTGGACTCAAACTATCTATTAACTTGAGCAACTACAAGTCTTGAGTCTCCACTGACCTTCAGGTTTTTGGCCCTCACGGCTCTAGCCAAGTCTAAGCCGGCTATCAATGCTTCGTATTCTACTTCGTTGTTCGTAGTTGGGAAGTCCAACTTCAAAGCATACTCAATCATAAAATCATCAGGGCTTTGCAAGACTAGGCCTGCACCACTAGATTTTGTTTTGGACGCCCCGTCAAAATAGAGAACCCGATACTCCTTCAGGGTTGTTTCTTTATCCTTCCTTTTCTCTCCTCCTTCTGGGGTTACTATCTCTTCCCCCTGACTTCTTGGTCATTAATGGTGTATTCGACCACGAAGTCTGCTAAGGCCTGAGCCTTGATGGCCGTTTGAAGCTTGTACTTGATACCAAATTCTCCTAACTCTATTTCCCACTTGATGAGCCTTCCACTGACCTTCGGGCTATGAAGAATGTTCCTCAACGGTTGGTCCGTCAGGACTTCGATCTTGTGAGCCTGGAAGTATGGTCTCAACTTCCTCGAGGCTGTGATGAGAGCAAGCACGAACTTCTTCATGGTGGAGTAATTCAACTCTGCTCCATGGAGCACCTTGATTATATAGTATACATGCTTCTGGAGCTTTTGTTCTTCCTTCACGAGGACTGCACTCACAGCTTGTTCAGATACCGCGAGGTACAAATAATGGGTGTCCTCCAGACTTCATTTGGCCAACAATGGGGATTCAGTCATGTACTTCTTTGGCTGTTCAAAGGCCTCTTGGCTTTTAGCTGTCCATTCAAAATTCTTCACCATCTTAAGGGTTTTGAAAAAGGGCAGGCATTTGTCTCCAGACTTAGAGATAAACCTCCCTAGAGCTACGATTCTTCCTATCAGCTTCTGAATGTCCTTGATGGAGCATGGTGGCTCCATGTCTAGGATGGCTTTAATCTTGTTGGGACATGTGACCCAAAGATTTTCTAGATCCAATGCCAAAAGCATACTTGGCCGGGTTTAACATCAGCTTGTGGTGCCTCAACACTTCAAATGCCTATCTAAGGTGACTAACATGATCGGCCTTGCTTAGGCTTTTGACTAATATGTCATTAACATAGACCTCCATGCTCTTCCCAATTTGATGGGAAAATATATTATTTACCAATCTTTGGTAAGTAGCTCCTGCATTCTTAATTCCAAAAGCCATAACAAGATAACAAAATACACCAAAGTCATTTATGAAAGATACCCTGGGAGTGTCATCCTTATGCATTCTAATATGATTGTAACCACTGAAGCCATCCATAAAGCTTAGTATCTCGTGTCCAGTAGTGACATCGATCAGGGTATCAATCCTCGGTAGGGGTAATAGTCCTTGGGACAAGCATCATTCAGGTCAGTGAAGTCAATGCACATCCTCCACTTCCCATTGGCTTTCTTAATCATTACGGGGTTAGCGAACCACTCAGGGAATTGCACTTCCTCAATGAAACCAGCTTCAAAAAATTTCTCAACCTCCTGTTTAATGGTTTGCAGCCTATCAGGGGCATAATTTCTCTTTTTATGCTTCACAACCCTTCGGGTCGGGTTAATATTCAACCTATGAGTTATAAGGTTCGGTTCAATCCCATGTATATCAGCTGCTGTCCAAGCAAACACATCACTGTTCTCTTGTAGGAAAGTTATCATTTGGCCCTTCAAGGGCTTGTCCAGAGATGCCCCAATATACATGAACTTCTCCGGGTCTGATGGGTCTAGGGGAATTGGGACGAAGTCCTCGGCTGGCTTCCCTCGCAGTTCATCATTCTCTCGGACATCCATGTCTTCTATGGGGAGGACCTGCCCCCGGTTCTATTGGGCCTAATTGCTGCAACATAGCAACTGCTGGCCAATTTTTGATCTCCTTTTGCTTCTCCAACACCATTCCTAATTAAGAACTTCAGTACCATGTGGCAGGTTGAGGGCACAACATCTGCGTGGCCTCCCTTAGCTCTTCCCCGATAGTCAGGGGAAGCTGTATTGCTTCTTCGACTTTGCATTCCATATGGTTAAACCCGTAGATGGGTGCGTCAGATGGAGTTAGTTGAGAATCATTGTAGCCCATCCTTATGAATGTGTCATGGAACTGAATATCCATGGAAGCTCCATTTTCCACTAGGACCCTCATAACAGGATAATTTCCAATTATCTGTGTGATAACCAGGGGATCATCCTATGGAAATTTCAAACCTTCAAGGTCTGGGTCACCAAATTCAAGTGTCATCTTTGACTTAGAAACGTTTAGATGGCTCTCCAACTATGCTCATAAAATTTCAAACCTTCAAGGTCTGGGTCACCTAATTTAAGTGTCATCTCTAACTTAGAACGTTTAGATGGCTCTCCAACTATGCTCATAACTTCTCTCGCATAAGCCTTTCGAGAGTTCCTGATAGTACCACCTGCCGTAGAACCTCTTAAGATCATATTGATTACTGGCCCTTGGGGCTATGGGTTGCGATCTATGTCGTTACCCCTTCGATTTTTGTCTCTTTGATCATTGTCTCTCTTTTGGCCTCCGGTCTCTTCACCCTTAGTGAAACATCCGAACTTTCCCCTTTGGATCAGATACTCAATCTCATCCTTAAGTTTCCTACAATTGTTAGTATCATAACCAACATCTTTGTGAAACCTGCAGTATCGACTCTTGTCTCTTTTCTCGGGGTCTCCCCTTAGTTGCTTTGGCCATTTGAAATCTTTGTCCTACTCAATTTCCATAAGAATTTGGCTTCTTGGAGCGTTCAACCTCGCATATTCAGTGAACCATTGTTGCTGATTCTTCTTAGAAGAGGAGGAGTCAAAGCTTTTTTTAATCCATGGATACTTGTCCTTGGCATCATACTCTTGATCCGTCTTCCTCTTTTTGTTTCCAGTAGGTTCATTATTCACAGCCATCTTCTTTATACTTTCCTCCACCTTGATCTACTTTCCGGCCCTATCCTGGAGCTATAGCATGCTTTCAGGAGGGCGCTTAGCTAGGGACATCTTAAAGAACTCGTCTCTAGTCCCTTGTTGTAGGGCTATCATAGCTACCTTATCATTAAGATCGGGGACCTTCAAATCCTCCTTCATAAATCGATTCAGATACTCTTTCAGGGACTCCTTTGCTCCTTGGATTATGCCTATGAGAGAGGCCGAACTTTTCTCGTATACTCTTCCACTAAGAACTGCGTGATAAAAGCTTGGATCAAGTCCTTAAAGGATCCAATAGAATTTGAGGGTAGATGACTGTACCACCTTTGAGTCATACCCGATAGGGTTTGAGGGAAGGCCCGACACTTAATATCGTTGTTCACAGGCTGTAGCAATAGGGCGTTAGAGAACGTCCTGACATGATTATCAGGGTTGCTAGTACCATCGTATGTTTTGATGATGGGTATCTTAAACTTCCTTGAGATGTGGGTATTCATTATCTCATCAGTGAATTGTGGGTTTGGATCATCAAGATCTCCTAGGGGCATAAGATCACTTGGATCAGCCCTTAGGGGAACAACCTTTCTTGGTATTGGACCATCCAGGTCTAGGATTGGAGGAGGATCTCTCCGCCTTGGAGTAAGTGGGGTCTTGGAGTCAGATGCATCTCCAAGTCGTGCTTCATCCTTTGGATCTCAGCTTCATGAGCCCTGATCCTCTCCTGAACATCTTGGGGATTCGTCACTTGAGTGCTTCTGGGGCACCGATCAGTACTAGTCATCGACTCCTTTCCAGCACGCCTCTTTCTTGGAGCAACATCATCATCTGATGATTCGGAGTCTCTATCAGTATATGGTCCAGAGAAATCTTGATCCTCCGGAATATGAGCCAAGCCACGAATGTATTTGGGCGTCCACCCTTGTGCTTCATTCCTATTATAGTGTCCACTTCCTCCAGCTTTGGGGTATAGAGGCATCTCCTAAGGAGGGTTAGTAGTCACAATTGTCGGATACTAATACCCAACGGGTTAAGAGTTCACAAGTGCATGTAACTGCTGAAATTGGGGATTTATCCCATGAGGAGACGGGGGATTCGTCCCTTGTGGCTGAGCTTCAGTTGCCCCTGTCAGGGTTCCTCCTTAGATGGAGGCATAGGTTAAGTGCGGTGGTACTTCCACCACTGATGCGATTGTTCATGATGGGACAGGAGTGTCTGTTCCACTATTATTTCCGCTCCGTGTGTTCACCATGGTTGTTGTAGTTTTTCCACAGACGACGCCCAATGTTGTGGAATAAAAACTACAGGACGTTAGTATTTAATGCTAGGGTTTGTGAGTTTCGAGCTTTAATGGCTGCTCTTGCAGTTCGGGACTATCGATCCTTACAAGATGCCTACATATCTCTGTGTGGTAGAGAATCAAGCCAAAAATATAGTTCTAGGTTGAGGGGTAGAGCCCTTTATATAGAGGAGAGTCTAGGGTTAGACTTGTGTTGGGTTACTTGGTGGATAAGTCTCCAACTTAGATGGTGATTAGGAGTCCTACAAGGGAAGGAACTCCAGAACCTTTTGTGTACGACTTTGAGTCTGTTTAGGACACATGTCTCTGCTCTTCCAGCCTTGTTGGGCCTAGCCCACGAACATCTTGTGCTCGTGGACCTTGACGACCTCTACTGGTGGGCCTTGCCTACGCAAACCGTCTTGAGTCTGCTACAAGCTTGGACCACACATGTCTGTACTACACTTCTGACAAGAAGCCCAAGTGTAATTAATGCGATATTTAATGTGTCTTTAGGAGGTATTTTCTATCCATATAATTTATTTTTCTAGCTTTCAATGATAAAAATTTCTTGATAAAATCATGATAATTAATTTCTTGCAAGAATTTTTTTCAATCGATAAAATAGCTAATACATTCAGTCTCTCCTGTGATATTGTTGATCTAAAGTAATTTTTTTATCAATTTTGATTTTGAAAAGCTTCTTTATGGAGTACTATTATTCTCATGAATAAATTCTCATAAAATTCTTAATTCCGAAAATATATCTAAACCATCAATATCTCAAGCACTAATATGTTTTAATGAACTTTCTAAATTAAGACAACGGTCTTTCAATTTTTTATCATCTAAAGACTTCATTTTTTTAATACCAAATAAAAAACCAAGAATATTTTCATATATTTTAAATTGATCAAATCTACTTTGCAGTGATGATAAAGCTTGATCTACTACTTAAAAAGTAATTTGTTTAAAATGTTTCTTCAAGAGATCTCCTAGTTTTATTGTTAATATTGTCATCAAATTTTTATTTCTACCAATAATACGCTTCTCTACAAATTTAGGCTCTACATTGATTTCACTAGCAATTTATATGGCAAAATTCATAGCATTTTCAAATCCATCTCTCCTGTACTTTTGAAAAAAAACAAATAAGATCATTTAATTCAATAGCATCATCAATGCAAATATCTTTAGCCTGCATATTCTCACTAACATAGTTAACAACAAACAATATATCATATCAAATTATCATTGTCAATAAAAATTCAAAATTTGCAAGCTCATATGTGGCTAAACTTGTTTGTTTCACCTTTAATTTTTGCATCCCCACAAATATCATATAATGTCAACAATATTTTTCTTAGTTGTGGTACTTGGAACCTTATAGCTTTAATACTTTCAATACGACTTTCCCACCGTGTCTATGACAAAGATTTAGGTGTAAAAATTGGGATATGATCTTGTAAAATTTACCGTCTTTTAGTGGATGAAGAAAATATTGTATATTTATGCACGACTCCAAAAAATTCAATACTTTTATCACAAGAATTAACGATATCACAAATTACCAACTTTAGACTATGATAACCACAAGGAGTATAAAATGATCTAAGGTTAATATCTAAGAGTCTTTTTTGCACCCCTTGATGTTTTTCTTTCATGTTAGATTCGTTATCATATCCTTTTCCTCTAAGATCATTTATATCTAGTCCAATATTTTTAATCTCATCATCAAAAAGTCCCTTAAAATATTCAACAATTTTTAAGAGAATGGATAAAATATCTAAATATCTAATCACAATAGTCATTTGTTCTTTGTGGCTTACATCAAGAGTACAATCCAAGATGATAGAAAAATATTTAGCATCCCTGACCATTTCAATAATTTTTGTTTGATTTCACATGCCAATAAATTAGTAAGTTCATTTTGCATTTGATGACCAAGATAGTGAGTATGAATACTATCATCCTTGATACGTCTAATATATTCTTACATAATAAGATCAAACTCCGCAATCATCTCAATAAAAGATAGAAAATTTCCATTATTCTCTTGATAAATTTTTTCATTTGTCCCACGAAAAGTTAAAATTTTCATACTAAGAGTTTTTACTACAGAAGTAATTCTTTTTAACACGTTTCTATGCTTATCAATTATTTTTTTTCTTGAAATATAGTTTGCACAGTTAAAGTAAAACCTGCACGCGGGCAGGAGTCAGCTAGAATATTGTAGTACTGATTGACTGATAATGAAATATTGAAATATAGGTGATTTTATTAACCTTTTTTCCCATAAAAGTTACAAAAAGCAGAAACAATTTTCCTAGAAAAGTTACGAACTCATAAGGAATTTTTCTGCAAAGAATAACGGAGAAGAGAAGGTGAGCAGGTAGAGGATAAAGTAGGTGTTTAAATACGTAGATGACCAAGAGATGAAAAATTGTTACATTAACTCACAATTATGAAGATAAAAAATTATATTGACTTTAATAATTTTAATTCCATGAATAAATTTTCTTCATATTTAGATACAAACTTAATGTTTTAAATAATATTTATTTTAAAATTTTATATTTATAACTTATATTGTTTTAAAAATGTTTATAACAATTGATAAATAACAATGGCGTCTCTCTTCTTTGCAAAGGCTGGCTCACTTTAGCTTGCAAGTTTGTACTCATTGTTATCTGTGTGCTGGAGGACAGGAAACGAGTGACCACCTGTTTGTATTTTGTAACTACAGATCTTTCATTCTGAGAAAGCTCGCGGAACGCCTGCATATCTCCTCGACTCATGATTCCTGGTTCGATCTTTTATCTCTCCAAATATTTTGTTACCACATTTGGCGAGAACATAATTCGAGAGCATGGACGAGGAGTTTTTGGGCCGACTAAATTGCTTTCTAGACTTAAAGGTTCTTCTTGGTTTATGACGTTAGATTGTACATGGATCTTTTGTAATTGGCTAGATTAGTTTTGGGGTCTTTTTTGCTTTCTATCCTCAATCTAGTGTTTTAGATTGATTATAGATAGGTTTTTCTAAGTGTTTCTTAGAGCATGGGTCAAACTCTGTAAATTCTTTCTTTTCTTTATAAAATAGGAGCTTAGCAAAAAAACATTTAATCTAAATTTTTAACATTATTTTTAAAATTGAACATACCATAATACTAGTAAAATTAAAAAGAAAAGTGAACTAATAAAAATTCTGACTTTTCTCTTTTTTAACAACGTGACCTTATATTCACGAGGATTATGTTACTTCATCGATAAAACAATCATTCAAATATATTTATTTTTTAACAACGTGAGCTTATGTTCATGAGAATTATGTTACATCATCGATAAAAGAATCATTCAATTATATTTATTAGGTTAGAGATTCAAGTCAAATATTTTTTAGTGAGCATAAAAAACAAAAAATAACTAATGTTATTGGTAAAGATATTATCCATTTTTTCAATTTTTTACAAGATTTATTTATCAATCTTATTTTTTTTAACACCATGGAATTTTTTTTTTGATAATTTGTTTTCCAATGTATACATGTACCTATATATATATATATGAGAAAAGTTCTATGAACACCACTTTTTTTATCGGAGACCACATATGTTCTGGAATCAAAACACTGTAAAATATATTATTTTGTGAAATATGTTCTACAAGTATCACTAATTCATTAAAATTATTGAAGATCTTTTAAGTTTAATAAGTAGAATGTGTATGTTCTACAAGCTGAACAAATGTTCTGCAAACTTAACATGTTTTGCAGAATAAAGTATTTTTGTAATATTTTACATGCAATACATATATGATATTCATGATTTTGAATAAAATAAATATCTTTGTAGAGCACGATTCACAAATAATATGTTTTGTAATATTTTTATGCAATATTTAATTTGCAGAATACAAGTGGTCTCCAAGGTCTCCAAAAAAAAGTGGTCTCCATAGAACTTAACCCATATATATATATGAGATTAAGTTCTATGGAGACCACATTTTTTGAAACCTTGGAGACCACTCGTGTTTAGCGACTTAAATATTGCATAAAAACTTTACAAAACATATTATTTTGCGAATCATGCTCTATAAAAATCCTTATTTTATTCAAAATCTTGAATATCATATATGTACTGCATGTAAAACATTACAAAAATATTTTATTTTGCAAAACTTGTTAAGTTTGCAGAATATTTTTTCAGCTTGCAGAACATACACATTCTAATTATTAAAATTAAATGATCTTCAATAATTTTAATAAATTAGTGATACTCGTAAAATATATTTCACAAAATAATATATTTTATAGTGTTTTGATTGCAGAACATATGTGATTTCCAAGATCTCCGATAAAAAGATTGGTCTCCATAGAATTTTTCTCTAAATATATATATACACACTATTATAATTTTTGGGGTCTCGGGAAAATGAGGGCCTAAGGCGATTGCCTAAGGCGCCTGTATGGTGCACCAGCACTGTTTTCAATCAATATGTGAAAGAAAAACTTTAGTTATAATAGATTCGAATATGAACACTTCTTTACGAGTTCGAACTCTTCCCCGCTATAAATTAGAACTCGTATCTCACTTATAATATATTAAAAGATATGTTTTATTTTTTAATGTTTAAAATTCTAAAACTCTAAAAAAATTAGAAAAATAGATCCGAACAATCTTAGAGCGCCACCTAATCCTCATTGTATCCTCCTTTATATATATATATATATATATATATATATATATTGATATATTGATGATGTTAAGTTAAAAATATTTTATCTTAACAATCCAAAAGAATGTAAAATTTGATTGAAATTAAAAATAATTTAATATGAGATCGAGGTCAATTAAATTTTAGTTACATTAGCAGACACATCTATACTTCTATTAAAAGTAGAAACCCTAATAAATGATATGGTATGTCATGTATACCGCGATATACCCCTAAAGTATTAAATTAAATAAATTAGTATAATAATAACAACAACAATAATAATAATAATAATAATAATAATAATAATAATAATAATAATAATAATAATAATTGTGAGATTATATGTAATATGAGTCTATTATTTATAAGCCAAAAATAAAAACTGAAAATATTATGTTAACCCGGGTTCAATTAATTAGAAAACAAAAAATGGTACATACCAATAAGTTTGTATAATAATAGTCTACGAACTAGAATTAAAGAAAATAAAAATAAAAATAAAATATTATGGCATAAAAAATTCTTCAACAATAATATGGCAAAAAATATCATGAATATCATGACATTTCAGTAAATATCAAATTAATTTATTAATAAAAGTAGATAATTATGAACTTAGATTAGATATTATAAGTTAATGCTGAGCTCTCCAAAGTAAATATCTGGGAAATAGGCATGACAAACACACGAATTCAATCTTTTTTGGTAAATAATACATATGTTGAATATATGCATTTACTGTCTGCAATGATCAAACACGCATTTCCAATATGCGTATTCAGCTGATTATATCCTGTTGATAGTGTTTAAATATGTTAAGAATGCGTATTCTTCATAAAATATTAAAAAAATTCAATTTGCATTCCTGATATTCATATACGATGGGTGTTTAAGATGGACAGCTCCGCGTATATGTATTTTGGGTTGTTAAATATCAAAAATGAGCTATTTTGATAATTTTTTCATTACATGTATGTCCCTATAATTACATTAAAAGATGATTTATGAATGTGTGTATTAGTTGCAAAGTCAAATGTAAAGTCAAATACTGAAACTAGCAATATTAGGGTAAACATTAAAAAATATTGAATGTATTGAAACAAGGGCGAGACAATTGTCTAGGACCATGTTTTTAAAAAAGTTATAACTAAAAAGGGATGAAAGGATAATTATTACACAAATTCATGTTTTTGATTAATTTAATTAATATAATAATAAAATGGTAGATAATTATAGTTAAGTTATATATTAAGAGCGTATTAACTAAAAAATAGTAAATAGTAAGGCTGCATAACAGACTAATACATTAATTAATTATTAATTTCTGATACTTTAATTTAGATTCGTGATCCGCACGGTTTATCTATTAATAATAATAATAATAATAATTAACTCATCATTTTGCAAATAAAACATTAACAAATCATGCTTTAGTCACCTTATTGAAGACACCATCAATTACACATATAAAGCACCGGAAAATTGAATCACGAATATTTTGCAACACAAATTTCTAACATAAATGTCGTACACAAAAAGGCATTATAATTTTATTCGCAACTGGAAATAATTAAAAGAAAAAACTTCCAAAACTTTCCTTCTCCTCAATTTTTCGTTACTTTTTCATCGTCCCTTCTTATTTGTCATTCTCATTTTCATATTACTTCATCCTCTTTCTTGCTTGATTGTTTAATACATGATTTATGTAACTCTAACATTCCACTTTCATGGAGGCTTAGTTTGACTAATCCTGACTCCCAACAATTTGCCTTTCTTCACCGTCATAACCGTCATAACTAGACCTGGCAAAATGGGTCTGGATCCGAAGAACCGAACCGAAATCTATGTATCCGAGATCCGATCCGAGATCCGAATTATATAAATCGATAATTATCCGAAAATCAAATTAAACCGATCCGAAAATTACCCGAACCAAAAATTTAACCGAAAATGATTCAAAATACTAGATCTGATTGTAAATTGAAACCGAACAAAACCGATCTATATAAAATCCGAACCGAATATGATCAGAAATAAGAAAAATTCATACTTAAATGTATCTTATAGTCGTGATAATTTAATTATTTAATCATAAATTAATGTAAAAGTATATTATATTATATTAAAAGTACTACATTTAATAAAAAAAGATATTTTTTAAGTCTCACAATATGAAAAAATATATATAAGTTATGATCCAAAATATCCGAACCAAATTTAATCCGAACCGAATTTTATCCAATTTTTATCCGAATTTCATCCGCTTTTAATCCGAATTAGACCCGAACCGAATCACATCCGATTCCGATCCGAATGGTCTCCAGTTATATCAGAATCCGAAACTGAAATCGATCCGAAATAGATCCGATCCGAAACCGATCCGGTTATCCGATTTGTGAGGTCTAGTTATAACCATTCTTAATTAAGAGAGAATAACGATCCGATTTGTTATAGGGAGCGCGAGCTTGAACTTCTTTCCTCTCTTGCGATCGAAGGGATTTAGAAGAGACACACCTACCCACAATTATTGTAAAAAATTAGCAAACATACCAGTGTAGATGAATTATGTCAATATTCAGCATATGTGTTTAAAACAACAAGGTCATAATGTTGTTGATCTTCCAGCCTTGTTTATAGTGAGGATGTCACCCTTCTAAAATTGAGAGCTGAGAATTTTTTATGTTTCCCTTCCTAGAATGTTGATCATGTTTTATTTATGTTTCTAATTTTGATTAAAGACTATACAATTTTTTCTCCAACTTACTTTGAGTCAACTATACATGAGGTTTTATTTTTAATCTTTAAATACCTCGGTGACTTCTTATACTACAAGAAAAATGACCATTTACTATAAGCCTTTAGGTAGGGAATGGCCTATATTTTCTAGGAAAAGGGGTCATATTCTACCAAGTTTCTTGGTAGAAATTACTCAGGTCGGAAATGCTACTTGGTAGGAATTGATGCTTGATTCTCAAATGGCCACCACATACCAAGTGGCTGCCCATATGGAGTGACACATGACAACCACGTCACATGCCACGTCACATGAATATGGGACCCAGTTGCTGAGTTGGTATGTGGGACCCATCTACGTGGCATGCCACGTGTTCTGCCACATGGCAGTTGACCCAATAAAGGTCTTTTTTCTACCAAAATTGTTAGGCTTTGATTTAGTATATCATACCATAATTGATAAGTTTTGATTAAGAAATGGTAGATTTTGTGTCAGAATTCATGAAAATGGGTATTTCGTAACAACCATTTCCTATCACGTTTATCTTAAATGCAATACGATAGGAAATACCTTGAATGTGGTAGGAAATGGCTTGAATGTGTTAGGAAATGTTCGATAGCTTTTTTTTTAAAAAATTTTTTATTGATATCGATGTAGAACAAATTGCACATTAATTAATACCTTAATCATAAGCATACAACAATAACCAAAATTGTAAAATTCATCATAAACCACAATCTGAGCATATCAACATTATAAATTTTTTAATAAAATAATTATAGATAATTCTCTTTAGTGTTTTATTTTTAATAATTCTCTTAAGTGTTTTATTAAAATTTTAATAGTTAATATTTAATACTTTTTAAAAGCATCCTCTATAGAATTCATGATTTAAACTCACATTGCAAAAATTCAAAATATTTGTTAAATTTACATGAAACACCTAAAATAATCTCGTATTTTTTCCAAATCAATTACTTATAAATTTATTAAAAATAATATATATTTTATTTTGGAAAATATATTAGCATAACACAGAACTTGAGAAGAAAGTATTAACCATTATGAAATTTGTAAAAAATACCGAATGAAATAACGTGATAAAATATAACAGAAAGTTTACTATTATTTTTTGCTAAAATAAAACAGTAAAATCACATAATAAAAGTGTTTACCGAAACTGATTACATGATATTTGGAAACACATGAAAAAAAATTATTAGTTAGTAATAATAATTTTAAAACGTATCTTAATAAACTATTCACATTTTTAATGGGTTAATGATCAAGTGAGTCACTATAGTGGGCAGGATGTATCAAGTTGGTCACAGAACTCAAAACGGTCTCAAGTTGGTCACCTATGAGTACATTCGTTTAGTGAATGTTAAAATTTTTGATGAGAATAGATGATGTGTTAAAATTTATCCGATGTCGCATAAGTCTGATTGGGCAACAGTTATTTTTTTGTCGAATCAGCAATGCAACGAACTCTATTGTGGATATAGCCTGTACATATACCCAATTCTTGTATGTGAATTAGGGTTCATAAATACTTTCCAGGAAATTCTCCCTAATTTTCTAAATATCAGTCAACTTCCTTCTACCATAACAACATGGCAATGTTCAAGTACGGAAACACCAATCCCAACTGTTCATCAAGTTCTTCGGTTGGTTCGGAGTTCAAAAATTGTTTTTATGGAAAACCGGGTAGAATGTTCATGTTATCGTTTTTAAAAAATTCCGGAAGAAGATTTTGACATGTTACAAGTCATAGGTATAGTTATCTTTATTTTATGTTTTAATAATTGAAAGATGTTCATTTAACATATTTAAGCTTTTATAGGGTTGTAATTTTTTAGAGTGGTATGACAATGACTTCAGTGGTAGAACGAAAGATGTTGTGGTTCATTTGAATAATAAGAGGATTTTTCTGGATGAAAAAGTGAATTTGGTTGAAAAAACTTGCCATGGAGATTTAGAAAAAAATGTAATGGAGGCAGAGAACAAGAAACTTGGAAAAATTGTCAAATTCTTTAGTTATATAATAGTAGTGTTAGTAGATGTATTGATGATGAAAATGCACTAATAAGTGCTGAACAGTTTAATGTTGGTAGCTTTTGTTAAGTGCATAACGGTGCAATGATGGTAGCTTTTATTGTGTTGTAATGTGATCTATGAAATATAATAATATATTTGTTTTCCAATTCTTTATCTATGTCATAAACAAGTTCAAAAAGATACGTTGAAACCACTCATAACCATTCATAATAATACATTTAAATCATTCATTATAAGCAACAAAATATTTAAAAAAGGTTCAAGCCATTAGAAGCTTACTTAACAGATAATAAGTTCAGAAATAGACACACACATTCTTAGAAACAACCATAAAATAAGTTCAAAAGTTAACTAGTTTTCTTGCAGACTATGGTTAACTAGACCTCTTTAATATTAACTGGAAGTCTTCTTCTAACAGCCAACTTCTGTCTTGGTTGACTATGATTCACCTCTTGTTCATCATGTGCTTCACCATGTTCAGCTCCATCGAAAATATCTTCTTCAGTTGCTTCCTTGTGCTCACTGTTGTTACTCCCCCATTGTTGTTACTCCTCCATAATACATTAGCTTTTATTTTAGGTTTGTATGCTCTTTTTGGCTTGTTATTTGACCCTTCACCTTGTTGTCCTTCCTTCTCAACAGCTTTTCCCCTAGCATTGTTGGTTTCTTTAGCTGGTGGACCTTTAGGATTTAGACACTTATTCTTTCTATGTCCAGCATCCCCATATAAACTACAATGCATAACCCTTCTACCATCAAACTTCTGAACATCAAATCCTACTTGACTTGCTGTCACATGACTTGACTTTGTCCTCTTTTCATCTTCCCAGTCCCCCCTCCTTCATAATTATTTTGGCCTACCCCTGAGTTTCTTTGGAATATAAGGGGATGAATGTTTTATTTAATTGAAATTCACAAAAGTCCTCACCTTTGAATGCTTCTAAAGGGTAGCCGTATAACTGGAGATACCTTTCTCTTTTATAGTACTAAAAAACAAAGGGTGTAGGTTGTTGTATGCTACTGTGAATAGTTGAAACTACATGTGGGAAAGGAATACCAGTCAACTGAAAGACTCTACAATCACATGTTTTGTTCATAAGGTCCACAATGCCAGTAGAAGTCCATTGTCTCACATGCATTGCATTAAAGATATTCAATTACAAGACCTGTTCAAGATCATATTTAATTATATTGATAGTTGTAAGTTTAAGATTACTCACAACAAATTTTTTAGCTCCATCCCATGTGGCTTCCCATTTTTTGGACTCTATAATAATCCAATCAAGCTTTTTCTTGATTCTTGGACGGAGAATAAAATCATTCTACAAGATCTCTTCATTTTTCATGTTAATTTCGGCCATCAATTTAAAATGTATGTCTTGTAGCATGGTTAGTAAAGGAAGGTACCTGCAATTACTAACCATTCAAGTATTTAAATCCTTACAAAAAATAATGATGTGTGGCTAGTATAATGTTCACTAAAGAAAGAATACCTTTCAGTGATAATCCATGCATTAAAACTTCCAGACATAATATTTTTGACATTGTCTGCCTTAGATGAAGTACCAAAATCTGCTTTTGTCCGAACTTTAGGGTCCAGCTTCAGAAGCTGTTCATATGAAGGTTTTGATTGTTTCAGTACTTCCTTCATTACTTTTTGATGAATTACTGGATGTGTCGCACAAGCTGCTGCCTAGAAAGCCCTCCTTAGTAGTTGAGATGAAAACCTATACATGTAACATAACATGAAATACAAACATTAAAATTTATATGCACATATTATTGTTAATAGAGATGCAACTAGTATACAAACATACCTCTTCCTGAAGTTTGAGTATAAATATCGAGTACAATACCTATGCTCAGCATGATGCATATACTCTTTCATAGAAATTTCAAGCCCCTTATGTTAATCAAAGATAATGGTAAATCCATAGCCATTTCCTATGTTTAGATCCTCTCCAAGAAACTCTAAAACCACCTTCAGGACTCCGTGTTCTCAGATTCAACCACAATAAGGGCTATAAGATACATTTGGTTATTTCTGTCTCTTCCCACTTCTGAAAGTAGTTGCCCACCATAAATAGTCTTTAAAAAACAACCATCTAAGCCTAGTATTGGCCTATAACCAGCCTTCCATCCATGCTTTAAATCCTCATAACATATATAAATTCTTTGAAATTTAGGGTCATCTTTCTCATTCATTCTTGTGTTCATAATCTTGAATAATTCATAACCAAAATCATAAACACTAGCATAGTGATCCTTTAAAGAGTCATAAACTCCCTTCAAGACAACCTTTCTAACCCTAATACACTTAATTCTAGGGACCTCCACCTCCAAGTCATGTTTAATTATCTCAATCATCTCCTTTAATCTCCACCGAAGGTTTTTTCTAATTTTATCATCGTATAACTGTGTAAGGTACTTAACAGTTGCTAGTTTATTGTGATAAGACTTTGTGCACAAATATTCTTAAACCAAAGTCTTAATTCTCACATTTTCTGAATCTTTTTCCTTGCAATACCGAATATAAAAGGGACAGTTTTTCTCACAAAAGACTTGACACCTCAATGCATCATCTTGACAAAATAAATACCCCTCATCTCCTTCACTCTATACTTCCTAACAATGGACCTAAATTCTTTCATATAAAGAAACCTAGTTCCTACATGAAATTTTATACTCCCTTCTACATGCACTTATTTAGTATGCAATCTCTTTTTTTCTTCATCACATGCACCAAATTATCAACAATATAGCTCTATTTGCTAATTTCATCTACAGAAGAACTACTTAATGACCTCCATTCACAACTGTTATAACTATCATCTCCACTGCTAGGCCTATTCATTGACTCATTTATGCTAGGTTTCATCAATGCAACTGTTCTTACAGACATGTTACTCAATTTCTTCTTAAAAAGCCTAGACTGAGTTTTAAAAGCTATTTTTTCCTCATCACTAACAATAAAATTAGAGTTATTGGATAAATCCTCACTTGACTCTGTATCCGTTTCAATTTTATTATTTGAATCCTCATCACTAACTTCTACATCATCATCTACTACTGGTGCTTTTTGGGAAATCTCGATTTGATCGGGATTTGTTTCACATTCAAAATTATCAAGAAGATGATCAACATAAAGTTGTATTCGACTATATAGCATACATACATCAACCTACTTTCTAACATATACATCATCATACACAATTGAAACTCCATCAGTAAAATCACGATAATTTATTTTCAAATAAATAAGAGAGGTTTCAATATCATACTTTAAATCCTTTACACAATCTTCTAAATCTCTAAATGAAAATTCATCAGGATCAAGTTCGACTACGTTTACTATCCCACCATTGTACATGAGCTTCGAACTATCAAAATTACCATGATGTTGAACATACACATTAATCTTACTCGACATGTTTGATAGACCCCAAAAGCATTTAAACGTATCTGGTTTAGATGGAGAGATACAAGATGAACATCCATTACTCAATACCTGACCAAGGAGAATTCCAATTCAACTCCAATTAGAACAACGACGCTTTAGGGTTTTGTCTCCCAAATGGGCTTATGTCGATGTTATGTCTTAATTTGTATAAATGAATTATTTTTTCATTCTTTAATTTTACATCTTCCTCCAACCAAAGTTAAACCTGTTTATTATAATTTAACTGAGTTTAACTTAACAGACATTAAAAATACGTGTGTCACATAAGATTATTCTAAACACATCAGCATCTACCGTTAAATAAAGTTTAGTAAAATTAATCAATTGTACTCGTAGTTCACTTAGGTAACCAACTTGAGACCGTTTTGAGTTTGGTGACCAATTTGATACACGCGTCCATTTTAGTGATTGACTTGATCATTAACCCCATTTTTTGATAAACTATTATCCCACAAACAATAAGTTGATTGATTTACAGATTTACGAAAATACAAGTCATTCCTACATAGTCATAAAGCTTATTAAATTGAAAGATTTTAAGAATGATCTATAATTAATATATAAGTTCCACTAATATGTTAAGTAATTTTAATATATTAAGTGATCTGGTTTCAATTTTTAGAAATTACAATACATTGTTAAGTAATCTATTATGTGATCTGGATTTTAATGTTTACAAATAAAACGCACCTTTATTGATTCATGATCTATAAACGGTCATAACGGACCTCATAACGGACCGTTTTGCAACAGTCTTTCCCCACCATACATCTTTAATTGAGAATGGTCGTGATCACACAAATATACAGAATTACAAGTTAGGATTCAAAAATAGTACAAATTTATTCATATATAAAGAAAATAAAGATATTCATGCTCTTGGTAGTCAAATTAGATCAAATATATTACACTCAGATGTGCAGATCATAATTGTTGCAACAAAATCATATGATTCTACAATAAAAGACACAAGTTCTCTACATTTATTTTAATGTTAAACGATAATAAAGATCTAAACCCGTCTCAACCATCCACTTTTGTTGATCTATCAAAATAGAATACATAACGGTTGATAAAAGTTTTGGTTGTAGATTTTTGAGATCACCTAAGAGTTCGTGGTTTTAACATATATTCATCAATTAATAAATAACCGCTCCGTTCATTTTTTGAGATAGAAAATCATTTTTTCGCATTTATGAGACTGAATATCAAGTATGCACACCAGTAAATAAGCTAAATTTGTTCAAATCTCATGTAAAGTCCAAATATCCTCTTTTACATATGGAGTAGCTGATATCATTCACTTTATAAAATAATATTCTTTAATGTTGTAAGATAACACAGAGCCAAAACCCGTTTCAGCCACCCACTTTCGCTGATCTTTAAAAAGAGTGGTATAATATATGTCAAAAGATTAGTACTCTTTTTGTTAATAAACCCGACTTTGAGATATGTTCATCAATTAGTAGATCTATTCTATAGAAAAATGTAAGAACAAGTTAACCAAATAAATATAGAATAACACTTAACAGAACACATCGTGGTATTTACTGTGGAACAATATATTTCCATAATGTGTTTTGCAATAATAAATATTCATATAATTGATTACATCTCTAATTTATATTATATATATATATATTATCGTAATTAGTGTCAATTAAAGATTTGATGGAATATTTCCATGTTTTGGAATCGATCTTTGATGGGCAATCAAATAATATACCAGTTTTTAGGCCCTCAATAACCCTTTTATATACCTCAATTCCATTCTAATATTCTTATTTATAATTATATAATCTAATAATAATGAACGGTGTAAGATAGGTTCTTTTAGTTCTCATGATAATGGAGTTCTCTCTAGAGCTCTACCATATATATATATATATATCTGCAAGTACTCAAATGAGAACCTCTCTTATCATGAGAAATGATCTAATCTCAGTCACACATTATTTTATACTATAAACATCTCTCCCACTCATTACTTGTTTCAGATCGATTGTATGTTTGGATTTATATTAATATCAGTGTCAATTTATGATCAATATTTGGTCACGATTCCAAATATTATCTTATTTTTTGTTTTTCAGTTCATCTCACTTCTTTATTACTTTAATTTTCTTTTTCTTTCAACGATATAATGTAAACAAGTATCATAAAAAGTGAACAGAAAACACAGGTTAATTGGTAATTAAAATACAAAACATCTAAAACTATTACAGAATTCATATGTTAAATGGTACCAAATTACCTATTTTCATGTCACAAAACACCTTAATTTTGGTGATTTTTGTAAATGAAAATGGCGATAAATAAAAAAATATGTGATTCACATTCAAGAATTGGTGATTCAAACTAAAAAATATAAATTCATAATTATAGTCATACACAATTAATTAATTTTTCAAAATTCATAAATGCGATGGATCAGATCCATATTAAATATGGACGATAATGATTTGGGAGGAGTTTATGATGGTAATTAAAGTGTTTAGAAATGATGGCCGTAAATGGAGGATATGATGATGGTAATTGTTGATGATAAATAAGATTTTAGAAGAAAAAGATTGGTGAAGATTGTCACGCCCCCAAATCCGGGGTCAGAGGATTCACTACACCAAAAACAGCATTCTGTAACAAAAAAATGTTTGAATAGGGCCCCTAAAATGTTACCAAAGGCCTAAAGTAACATAAACCATGTGTTACAACTTTCGATGATACCTTAGGGTACCTAAGGTAACATATTAACCCCCTATTGTAACATAAACACCTATGTTATCTTAGGGTACCTAAGGTAACATAAATCAAACCTTTTGTAACATAAATACATGTTACCTTGGAGCGTTACAATTTGTTTTTAAAAAAGTGGGACCCAGTGTGGGCCCTACATTTTACTGACATGGCATACTGACGTGTCACGGTGATGATGTGGCAGATTGACATGGCTACTGGCGTGGCATATTGACGTGGCATGTGTGCGCCACAATGCTGACGTGGCATGTGGGCCTCACAATGCTGACGTGGAATGTGGGTTCCATTTTTTGTTATTGTAACATTTTATAAAGTTAATGTAATACTTTGCTAATTGAAAAAAATGAAAGTGTGTTGTTGATACTTATGCAATCCCAAAAACAAATTCATTAACACAACGATCTATCCCACAAAACCATTTCATAAAACCGATGTACAATTTAAATATACTACATAGATCTAATACATCCCAAACTTCATAATCTACTAATTACAAACATTACAATTCTAATTTACGAGAATCACAATTAAATTAAGTAATCTGGAAGCTACTTCAACAACACGGAAAAGAGATAGCACATGTTTCAGATTCTTCAGCTGTGCTAACAAATTTGGCTTCCATTTTATCCAATTATATAGAATCTTGTTGCTGCTCTGCCACAGGACTATTCTGTACCAAAAGTCCACTAAAGAAATAAATCACAAAGAAACAAAGTACATACTTAATTCTTTACTTCTTGTCTAACAATTCACACTTTAAACTAATTTGATCTTCTTACTCCTTGGTCTATACCTATAAATTAAGTATTAACTAATTAAATGTTAAGTTTGATGCTTGTCATGTCCATCAGTTGACATCTTACAGAGTCATAAAACTAGGATTTATAGAGTCATTTTCATAATCTGTAGATTGATCGTTCCTGAAAAATTAAAAAATAATAATAATTCAGGATGACAATAACTAGTTTATGACTTTTATAATTGTAAATGGATATACAAACAGATAAGGGTTTTACCCTCCAAATGGCCACCAAGATTTCTTTGCTTTCTGTTTTTTCAAGTAAAGGTCCCACAGTTGCATTGCAAATAGTTCAACCAACTTGGTTCTAGAACATCATTTTGACATAAAATAGGCCTCATATCAAACCACTTCCGAAATAATACAGGTGATTCCAAAAATAAAGGCAAACTATTTAATTTGACTTACTAATTCTGAAATAATAGTATAATAATGCCGCTACTCTACACATTCAGACTTGGAAACCGGTAAGGTAAACAATATAACCAGACAACAAAACCGGTAAAGTAACCGAGTTCCGGGTCACAAGACCATCTTACAAGATTATAAAAATAGTTAATTTCACAGACCTTATAAAAATAGTTATTTTCACAAGACCATCTTACAAGATTATAAAATAGTTATCACCTGTGTAACTTATTTTGTATTTCAGATGCCATAAACACACAAAGAGTAAAAGAAAATACCAAAAGAAAGCAGCAAGACATGACAATGCAGTAAATAAGTCAATTAATAGATACAATATTGTGGTGTGTGTTTTAATAAACAAGTCAATATTCTATTAAGTAAAAATTACTTAATTGCAACATCTCTACACTTAAACTAATATTTTTTGTTAACCAAGCTCTGGGTTACCAGTTGATCAAAGAAATAAATGACAAACAATAAAATCATCTTGTAAAAAGCAAAATTTATTCTTCATTTATTGGTGGTTATTGACATTCCAAGAGGCAACTAGGTAAATGCATTATATTTAGAACCAAGTCATTCTAAACATTTTTGATAGTAAATAAATACGAACATTTTTAACTTTTTTTAAGGTACGATGATTTTCATCTATTTTGAAAAAACTTGATGAATTATTCATCCAGCATAACCTTCCAAGCAATACTTGGGATTATAAAGCTAATATCAAAACTTTTTTAAATATTTAGTCACTTTAAACTGGTTACATATACCACCATTGCAGGCATCCATATGTCACCATTCTTCCATATTAAGCATATAAGTTGTTTCGAGTAAAAGAAATGACTTGATCCTTATATAAGATATAAAATAGAACAAAAAGAGGCATAGAATAAGAGCAGGTTGAAGGGTGTAGACTCTAGGTAGTTTAATTGTATTAATACCACAACATGTTTCTGACTTTCTAATCAACCGAATACAGCTTCACCTCTCATATAACATGACTCCGTAAAACAGGAGCAAATTAACCACTATATGCATTGAAATGGCAAAACTCAATCAAAACATCACGTTTTAAGAGTTCTTCCTCCAGTTTATTGGTAGCAGACACCGAATCCATGTCTTCTCCAGTCTAATCGGAGGTTGGTTGAACCACAGTCCTTGATTACATGTTAACCGTGACAGACCTGAGAGCATATCAGCTATTTTTCACATATAAATATAATCATAATGTAAGAGAAATTAGTTTACGTCTATTTA
This sequence comes from Apium graveolens, assembly GCF_009905375.1. NCBI lineage: Eukaryota > Viridiplantae > Streptophyta > Magnoliopsida > Apiales > Apiaceae > Apium > Apium graveolens. Next base: position 110,146,566 of record NC_133649.1, on the reverse strand, counting down.
AAAACCAAAACTTGCATTACCACTCCAAGATTATAACCCAACCTTAATTAGGCTCTCACATACCCAATGTAACAAACACATACACACACATAACTAAATCTTGATTAGCAAAATACAGAAAATAGGATGGAGAGAGAGACACCAAAATCAACACTCAAGTTCCAACTGAACCGAATTGAAACTCCAAATCCATGCCCAAAACCCAAAACCCATACTCAAGCTCTAACTGAACTCAAAACTCCAAAATCCTGTAGTCAAAAACAATAAAACACAACAGTTAATTTTCATCACATAAATCCACATAATTAACTACAAACAAACACAAACACGAAACCGTAATCGCAACCGTAAACATATACATAAACACACACATCCACAGAGAGAAGAGACATAGAAAGAGAGAGAGAGAGAGAGAGAGAGAGAGAGAGAGAGAGAGGAGGCACAGAGAGAGAGAGAGAGAGAGAGAGAGAGAAAGAGAGACAGAGAGAAGGGGAGAGAGATAAAGAGATAAACACAGAGAGAGACATGAAGAGATGTAGAAATTAATAACACAACTTCACACACCTTAAATTCCAAATAAAATAGAGAAAATAAACAAGGACACCTTAAATTAAAGTAAAACCCTAAATTGAAAAATACATTAAAAATGTCTTGAACTGCAAACCTAAACACGAACACCTGAAAACAAAGAAAAAGAAAAGTTAAAAGAGAACCCTAAATGAAGCACCAAAGCCTCAATCCCCAATTCAATTGAGCCCTAATTAGAAAGTCCCAATTGAGCCCTAATTAAAAGGTCCATAATTAGATATTATATATATACATAATAGAGATTGATAATGTGGTGAAGAGAGAATTAGAGTTAAAGTGGTGGTGAAAGAGATTGATAAGCGGTGGTGGCGAGAGAGAGGTTAGAGAGAGAGGCAAAGTTGAGTGAGAGTCCGGTGTGAGAGTGAAAGACAAAGAGAGAATGTCCGCAAATTTTGAGTGTGTCTGAAATTTGGGCGGCTGGAGCCCAAATTTTACAGCTCTAAGCCCAAACATTTGACCCGCTCTGTGAGTCCAAACATGAGTTCTTTATTTATTTTAATCATAAAATATGTTTAAAAATTATATAAAAAATAATTAGTAATATATATTTTATTATTTTCATAATTTAAATAAAACTTATATATGAGTGTTTATGTGAACACTCTTGTAAAATTAAATTAAATTAATATTTGAACTTAAAAATAAATTATATTTATATTTTAATACCCTAAGCTAACATTTTTACAAGTATGTTACAAGCTGTAACACTTTAAAACTAATGTAACATCATATTTTTGGCTATGATAACAGAAAAATCACAATGTTATATTAGACAATATGTAGCATAACTAAGGTAATATGTTGGGATAACATATTTCATAGTGTTTATGTGATTTGGTCGTCATGATGAAATCTCAATATAAAGTAACCTGTTTAGTCAATAAACAATTACCATCATTTGAAATATGGCATCTGCGACCCCAAACTACACCAAGATCTTTTTAAGTTACAGTTCTAGAAATAAGATATTCAAATTCCAGAAATAAAATTTTTCATTTCTTTTACAACTCTTTTCAACAAACTCTGAAACTCAAAACTAAACCCATTAGTAAAACTTTGAAATGAAGTATACTATACCCAGTTATACGATAACACAACTATAATATATACACAAACAACTTTACATAATAGAAATTACTCTAGTTCTGCTAACCCTGGACCAATCATCTTCGTAATTGCATCCTTATCAGCCTTTCTCAAATTACGAGGTTAAACAACGCAAGTTATTCCTCACTGGAAGGTTAAATTTAAAATTGGAAAGTATGAGCGAAGGAAATGCTCAGCAAGTTCAGTATGACATATATATAGTCTTTTAATATAAAAATAGACATCTGCAATAGAGCAGAAAATTCAAAATCATAATTGTTGAACCCGAAAATTTTGTTAAAGAACCCAATAATTATTTTCTCAACTGTATTAAAAACCCTTTTTGATAATTTTGAGCGAAAATGTTTCAGAAATACTTTGAATCCTATTAAGGATCAGAAATTATAAAATAGTATTCACATGAATATTGTAAACAACAATATGAAACAATGATTATGAACTGAATCAAAAACTTCATTCAAAACCCCACTCTTGACATTAATATTCAGTTTGATATCAACGTCAAATTAGATATCAATACTAATCTTAGATGCTCACAACATGTCAGTACTGAAATATTGAAGTCAACATCAATCATATATATCAATACCACTTATTAATATTAACAGGAAATTAAATATCAACATCAATCATAAATTAAATCAAAACTGCTTCTCATATTTTATCCAAAACAGAAACAGTTGATAAATCAATTATTATATGATTATCAAGATAATTTAACAATTTAGATTAGAATCCACGAAATGCGGTATGTTACCGCCGGTGATTAGAAGCGGAATAACACTGGTATGCCGAAGCATAGCCAACTAAACAAAGGGGCACCCAAGGCACCCAGTGGCCTATCAAGGTATTATAATTAAGTATAATACACGGCTCACACTGGACCGCCGACACAGACTCTAATGCAACCATCCAATCTTAAAATATTTTTTAAAGGATCATAATAATTGACATCCTTATAAATTTTATTCCCCCCATCTCAAATGGTCAGGGGTAATCTTAAAACGAACTCATTTTTCTCGAAAGCTAAAGCATTTATCAATCCAGTATTTGGATAATTAAAAACACTAAAATATTCTGAACATAGAGTAGCTAAAGAGTGCTTGCATAATCAGAATTAATCATTTTTTATGTATAACTTATTTAACTATTCTGAAAGTAAAATAGAGGAGTAATACTTGCATAATCATAAATAAGCAGTTTGATATATAAAACAATGAACTATTCTGGAATTAGAATAGTATATGATAACTTGCCTTTGATTTTTAGAAGTTAGCCACACTCGCAACAACACAAATATCTCCTTCTGATATCTCATGATACCACTATCTTTTATTTTAAATTCTCGGATCTTCCGCCCTTGCAGTGTTGCAAACCCCATATTCAATGTTATTCGAATTTACTCTTCATCAATTCCGTCTTGTTCTGATCTTCTTGGAAGACTCGTATCTATAAGTAAAAGATAATACTTTAATCGTCTGCACGATAATTACTCGACGAACTGCGTATCAAAACTTTATCGTCTACCCATACGATAACCCACACATAATTCCAACAATCAAACATAAGAATATTATAACATGTACACACATAATTCATATAGCACATAATTCACGCTACACATAATTCAGATCATCACAACATTCGACTCGGTATGTTTAAAAATGAAATCAGTCAAATATACGACTTTTCAGTCAATACGCGACTCAAAAATATATACAAAATGAGTGACCTTCTGATACAAAATATTTTATGTCTTGAAAATATTTTTAATAGAAGCCGAATATTTTTTTTAAGTCTAAAAGCATTCGTTTCGTATTAAACGGACAAACGGTCTATTTATTACGAATAATGTTAGGAGCAATTGATGATATCAAGCAGAAACTATCAGAAGTTCACATCAGAACTTATATCAATGGATGATGATGACATCAACAGATGATGATATCGACGGATAATGATATCGACGGATGATAATGTCAATGGATGATGTAATCATTATTTGTCACATCAGTTGATCTTTGATAAGGAAAAGGAAACAGGAACTCGAGGCGGTGAAGGACTTTATCTCAGAAGCATTGTATAGGTTTCCTTGTTATTAATAGAATATGATTTCTTATGCATTGTGTAGTTGTGCTCTATATAAAGCATAGATTAGGTTCATGCTATATGCATTGCGACATTATTATATATTTCGCATAACCTAGCAGCTCTCAAGGATATTTGTTCATCCTTTCGAGAGAGTACGCTTGTAATCAATTTTTATCTGTTAATATAAAAACCGTTGATTCTGTTGAAGTTTTGTCTAATTGATTGTATTAACTGTATTTACCCCCCCCCCCATCTACAGTTGATTAAGGGACTAACAATTGGTATCAGAGCTTGCTGTTAATGTGCAAACAGTTTAAGATTTGAAAATCAATCAACAATGTCGAACAAAGAAGAAGAAATACCGAATTCGAAGCCACCACCCCAAGCCACATCACAGATAAGCAGCAACATGAGTAGGTATGAAGCAATCAAGGTGCCTATCCTGAAGATACATGAATATCCAATATGGAAAGTCAGGATGGCCATGTGTTTAGAATCCACGAATCCTAAATATCTAAACCGGATCTATGATGGTCCTCATAGAGCAATGAAGGTTGTTGTTTCTCTTACAGGAGAACCAGAGAAGATGATAGACAAAGATATGAAGGAATATTCTCCTAAAGATATCTCATCTATCACAAAGGATGCTAAGGTCAGACACATCCTGCACAGTAGTCCTGATAATGTCATGTCCAATAGAGTCATTGGATGTAAGATAGCAAAAGAGATATGGGATGCTTTAGAAGTAAAGTGTCAAGGTACAACAACTATCGAGAAGAACAGGAGGACTGTACTTACTCAAGGATATGAGCACTTTGACTCCAGGGACAATGAGTCATTAACTGAGATCTATGACAAATTTCAGAAGTTGCTGAATGACTAATCCCTTATCAACAAAGAATATGGTTTAGAGGACTCAAACTTAAAGTTCCTACTTGCTCTCCCTGAGAAGTGGGACTTTAAAGTCACATCAATAAGGGATAACTATCAATTGATAACACACCTCTAGATGAGATCTATGGAGTTATGAAAACTCATGAACTAGAGATGGAGCAAAGAAGTAAGAGGAAAGGATCTAAATCTAGACCATTTGCACTCAAGGTTGAAGAGAAGCCAAATGAGAAAGATAGGAGGAAAATCTACTACAAAGGGAAAGCCATGATTGTAACGCCCCCAAATCCGGAGTCAGGAACCTGGGTCGACACGCAATCCTTCAATCATGTGTAACCTGCATTAACTCGATAATCCAATAATTCCATATCACATACCCCCAATCTCACACACTCACAAGTTATAGCCTTAGAAATGACGTACGACAAGTATCATCTGTTATTAAAATTCAAATGTACTTTACAGGATCTCAAACAATTATTCATAACCTCTACATGAAGTTACAATAATTATGATTGATATCTTATACATATCTGATACTCTGGCACACCTGAGACAAGGCTGCCAGGGATTCTCCCCATGACTGCAAGCGACTAAGTCCCATACCGGCATACTGGTTATCTGTTGTGTTTTGTCATTTAAAGAAAGCAAGAGTGAGCTATAATGCCCAACATAATAATGTACAGTGTGAAAATGATTGTATGATAAACTCACATAAAACATCATATATGATAATTACGTTTTATTCAAAAATAGTTTTCCTTGGTGACACACACCTTCTCATGAAAACAATTCTTTAGTGGATTTTATTATCTTGCGAATACCTTAATAGTAAACCCAGCACCTAGGCTTGGGTTACGGTATTGCATCACAATTCCAATTGGAAGAATATGACATTCGTTGGAGCCACCGCATACGATGATCAGTCGTACTAAGATAAAAGTAACCTTTTCTACTAGTAGAAAGACGACACCTTCGTATCCCGGTTATCATATTTGCCGCATACAGGCTATGTGTCCTCATTTCGGGTATACACATACTTTGCAGGTCCTTAGGTACATGTTGTACCGTCTCCTACGGTACCAGTAGTCTATCCAATACACGAAGTACTTGGATCCTACCCCTCCCTTGTCCTTTAGGAGATCCTATCATATCTCGAGAACTCGAACCACATCGAAGTTCCCCCAAGAGTTTTGCTTGTTGATAGGCATAGCTTTACTTCATATGTATATATGTACTTCCGAAAGTTTTTGGAGGAAGTACTAGGGATGTGAGTTGACCGTTGTCAACAGATAATTAAATAAGGGGGAAAAGTTTCTCCTTAAAACTATATTCAAAATATTAAATAAGTCGGGATAATATTCTCCGACGATCTGAAATTATTCAAATGATTTTCGAAATCAGAAAGTAATTTAAATCCGGTTCTATGATTTTTAAATCATAAATAAACCCTTTAATAAATAATAATTAATTAGATGATAATCGGTAAATAATTAAACCTCGAATGGGTTTACTCTTGTAAAAGAATATTTAAAATAATATTCCTCAACTAGTTTATGTCTATGAATTTAATAATCTTTAATGTTTAATCGGGTTTGAAATAAATAATCGTTGGAGTATGCTTCTCCCATAATAAAGAAATAGGTATATAATGTTTATTATTCGAACAATAAAATATAGTTGAGGGAAGTCGTTTTAATAAAAGTTCGAGGTATTTTAATGTTTCGTAAGTGGATGTTGAGTCCCTTTAAAACGTACTATTATGGACTTGTAATCGTCCTATAATATCACCAGAATGATTCCCCAGGTTTTATTTTATAAAAACAAAACTGACCAACTCTAGGTCTTAAAACTTGTACATCACGTTCTACTATAGCCCTAATATTCTTAAATAAATCATCTCCGGAATACTTCCGGGTTTTCATCAATTTTTTACTAACCGACCCTCGGTCTAAAATATATACACGCCATGCTACTTGCTATCGTTAACGTTCTCAATTATAAACTCTTCCGGGATACCTCTAGGTTTTTATAAACTTACACCGACCGACTCTCGGTCTAAACATAATATTTCGAATTCGGTTATGAACATATACTAGAAATTATCAATAATTGAGTAATGTAATACATCTCAAACTTCGTAAAACAATTTAAAGCAATCTCATGCATATATCACAGTTTTGTAAAATATTCACAACACAACAGTTCTTAAAAGGTAGAGTTTGAAAACTTACATGGGTATCTCGAGGTGGAGGATGCTCTAGGTTCCGCTCGGAAATCTATAATCATAACATAATTCACTTCGTTAGGTCTCGTTCTAATTTACGGCTACCCGCACTCATGCGCTAATTATTATGCACCCTCCCGACTTATTTTATCCTTATTATTCCTTTAAGTCCGTATTCACATCATGGTCGCTTCATTTTTCAAAGAATCTTAAGTTCATTTTCATTTTCGCCGTCGTCTCTGCTTATAGATTCTACGGTTTCTAATCGCGCGATCTCGGCTCCGATATTTTTATAAAATTGAAAAATCATTATTTTCACTTGAAATATTTATGGCAGTTAGGAACCTAAAACTACCATTGAAATCAAGAAACCAAAGAAGAGTTACTATTCATACTATTCAATAGAAACTTTCTTGATTTTATTTCACCCATCAAACCTTGATAAAAAGGGATCATAGAATTATCTTACCTTAGTTTGGTTGTTAGGAAGCTTAAGAATTAATGGGAGGATTTATCCATGGCTAGAACTTGGAGATTTGATTTTGAATTCTTGGTTTTTGATGATATAGCCGAATGGAGTGGTTTTGGGAGAGAAGAAGTGTTGTTATGCTTGCTTCCTTGGTTGCTTCTTTGTTGCTTCTTGGAAATGAGGTTGTGATAGCTTGTAATTGATCTTTATTCTCTAGTATATAACCTAGGATTTATTCTTGTTGCCAAATCCTTGGATAAATATAGCTAGGCTTCCTAGTTTACAAGCTAACCTAATTAGCTTAGCCATTTAGCTTACTATTCATTAGCCCTTGGTTGATCATCCTATACCTTAGCTCACTATTTGATAAAGTAACCATGGTTAATTTCTGTTAGGTCACACACACTGTAGAAGGGGGTTGAATACAGTGTTTAGCACAATCAAATCGAATATAAGAACTCAAGTAACAGAAAACAGATTTTATTCAACACAATAAACTCTGTTACAATATGGAACTGTCCTCTCTCAGTGATGAATAAATTATCACGAGAGCTGCTAGAGTTACAAAGAATAATAACTTTGAAAATCGTAACACTTATAGTGTAAACTCTATGCCTCTGTTTATATACTACACAGTTATAAGATAATCTTCTAATTGATATGGAATATAATTCTGCTTCCTAAAATATATCAACTAGTTATCTTTTCTTCCAAGTATTCTATTCTTCATAGAATTCCTTCTTCATGCACAATTCTTTCTGTCTTAGTCTCGATCTTCTTTTCTTTCAATCAGCCGCCTGCCTTATCTGAAAATCATCTTAAGTCCTGATATTATCTCCTGATAAATATCTTCTGAACCTTAAGTTCTGATAACTTAAGTTCTAATATCTTAAGTTATGTCTTCTAATATAAGTGCTGATTTCCAGTTAAGTACTAATTTGTCCTGTTAGGTAAGATCTGAAAACTAAACACAAATCATTTTACACATGACATTATCAAATATATCTAACAATCTCCCCCAACTTGTAAATTAGTATAATATACAAGTTCAACAGATATTTAATGATGTGAAAAACATTAAGTACAAATGCATGAGAAGTTGACTAGATAACTACAACTTACAGTCCTTTTAGCTTTACCATCTTTAACTTTTGATAACAGCTTCAGTCTGTATAAACTTCATAATTTAAGTAGTTGTAGATCTTTGACTTGGCTTCAACTTTCAATTTCTTCTAATCTCTTTGATATCAGGAGTTGTCCTGAGATAGTTCATCAACAAACATCTCTCTACATATTCAAGTTCATTGACCATCCTCCTTTTAGCATCTATTAATTCAGCTGTATCTTCTCCAGTTTCAAAAATAGCTGCTCTGAGATCATTTATCTTAGCTTTTCTTATCTCCTGATCTAGTCTAATCAGATATGCCTTGTCAGACTCTAGATTGAATTCCACAGCCTTATAACCCAGAAAAGTAGTTATAATCCTAGCAGAGTTAGGCTTCATATCGATAATATCACCTTTGTGATCTTTGTACTTGGGACAGTATGTGCTATCAGACTTTACAGAATAAAGCTTCTTCTGTCTTTGAATTTGAGACTTAAATATCCTGCAACACTATCTATTAATCTGTCTTTCACTTGAAGTAGGAATAGAACATGTTCCAGTTCTTCAAAATACTTCAGTGGTATAACATTTTTCTTAATCTGGTATACCCTTCCATCTTTCAAAAAACATAACAAGATATGTTCTTTCAAGAAGGTATGGTAAACCATTTGTACAGATTCAAGTCGATTCAATCTTTCAGGAGTTGCTCCAACACCTGGTTCACTTACGGAAGTTGGATCATCGGTAGTGTTATGTACTCTTCTTTCATTAGAACTACCCAACCCAGATTTCTCTCTTGCTTCCTTTCTTGTAACAACTCTAGTTTCAAAACCACTTGTTGCATTCTTCAAAGGTTGAGTCTGTGTAGCTTTGGTGAATCCTAGTAGGAGTATCTTTGAAGGTTTAACATGAGCAATGTCAGAGGTTTCCAACTTGAGCTATGTCAGAGGTTGCTTGCTTCACTGTCATATCAGAACTTACTATATCTTGACTCTGAACAACATGAGCCATGTCAGAGGTTGCTTGAAATATCTTCTTATACATCAGAGTAAGATTAGAATCTGCTTCATCATCAATTATTTCTTCATCCATGACTGGCATATAAACCTTTACAGGTTTATCAACTTTTTCTTTGCCCTTGGACCTTGGATCAATTTCCATTTGTGATTTGGCCTTGGTTGCCTCAGAACTTGTTCTTTCCTTTATCACAATACCCTTAGACTTTGGAAATTTATTTTCAACAACAGAAGCTTCAGATTTTGTCTTGACAACTTCTGCTTTGAGTCTAGCTTCTTCTTCCTTTAGACTCTCAAAGTCCATTCCTGGATTTTCTTTAAGAAATAACTGCTTTGAAATTTCTTCATTAAGTTCTAGATATTCACCAGAACTTATCCTTTTACCAGTATCAGAACTTATTCTTCTCCCAGTATCAGAACTTGTTCCTTGACTTGTAATTCTAGCTTTACTTGACGAAAGTCCTTTACCTTGACCTTGACCTCTACCCTTATCAGAGTTTCCCTAGTCATCATTTCCATCATCCTTTCCTTTCAGTGTCTGAATAGATTTGCATTTGGACTTAATCACTTTCTCCCCCTTTTTGGCATCAACAGGTACTAGAAGAGAGACAAGCAATTCCACTGAGGATTGGATCTCATTGAGTTGATTTTGGTGAGAAGCTTGATTCTTCAGAATTTCTTCAATTTGAGTTTGTTGCTTCTCCTGAGTTTTCTCAATTTAGGCAATTCTGTCAAATGCTGGCTTGAAAAATCTTTTCTTTTCAAGTTTCACGTTCATATCTTCCTGGATCAAGTTTTCTTGAATTTTATTCACCTTGTCATGAGTTATTGAGTGTTGACCTTGAAGGTGCCTTGTACTCAATGCAGTAACTCTCAGTTATGCCTTGAAATCATCATTTATCAGCATTTCATCAGCTTTTGCAAGATGCTCAACAAGAATCTTTTCAGAAGGAACAAAACTAACTGAGTTCCATTCTTTAGTCCACTCCTTTCCTCTAGGAGTTTCACTCCAAGGTACTGGTGCTTCCCCTGTAACAAACTTCTTGACTAAATCAGCTTTATGAACAGTTTGTTGAGGTGCATATCCTGATGGACCAGCTGCATCAGCATCTAAATTAGCAGCAACTTCACCAGGAGTTTCTTCATTAGCAGCATCAGAACTTGTAGATCCTGCAGTATCAGCATCCTCTGATAAAATAGTAGTATGTGAGGCTATAGAGGCTTCAATATTTTCCTCTAAATTCTGATCTGTAACTAGGTTCTGATCAACATTCAAAAGTGATGTTGTTGGTGGAGTGAGTTGAATTGGTGGAGCTTCCAAGTACAAAACCTCAGGCACAATCAGGTTATGAATATCAATTTCAGCACTTGTACCTGGTTCTTCAGTATATACTGGATTCACTATAGGTGACATAGGAGGTGTAGGTATTTTAGCTTGAGCAGTTTCATGTTGTGCAGAAGGAAGTAATTCAATAACAACTGGTTCTGTTGAGATCAGAGATTCCTGATCCCATTCCTTAGCTGCTTCCACTACATCTTCTGAATCTGACTCAACTATGTCCCTATGAGCTCTCTGTTTCTTTAATTTCCTCAAAGGTGGAGACACTATAGGAGCTTTATCATCAGAATTTAATTTTCTAAGCCTTTTGAGGGGCCTAGAACTCCCAGTTACAGTATCTTTATGAGAAGAAACCTTCTCAGCTTCTACAATAACAGGTTCTGATATTGGAACCTGTTCCTCAGCATCTGATTCATCTCGCAGAATAATTCTCCTTCTCTTCTGTTGAGTCTGAGGTACTTTCTTAATCCTCTTGGATTAGGAAGATGAAGGCTGCACTGTAGGATCAGAAGGTTGAGGTTGAGAATTTTGAGGTGTTTGTGTAGAGGCGGTAGGTGCTGATGGATGAGGTTCTGATGGTTGGACATCAGGATATACTTCAGTATATTTAACCGGATCATAGGTTATTAAGGCTTGTTTAATGGATAAAGGAACTAGGAGGGGTCTTAACACAGCCTTCTTATTATCAGTAGATAATAAGTCATTAAAAGCTCTTTTAGCTAGTCTGAATGGTGAAATTAATTTACTAGCAGATTGCGGCTTATCATCACAACAAAAACTATAGATAAGATGACAGAATCTAGCAAAATAAACAGTATTTCTATCTTCTATCATTCTATCCCCAATAAAACCTAAGACAGCACTTGCATAATCAAAATTAGTTTGATTAATGAGAGCATACCCGATTTGTTGGCTGAATGTGGGGTTGCATCAAAATTAGAGCATTTGTTTGCAAAAGCCTTGGTTATGCAGTCAAAGAAGAAACTCCATTCCCTCCTTATAAAAGATCTCTTCAACTGACCCAGCTTTTCCAATGTCCTCTCATACCCTAGACTGGCCATTATGTTTTGAAGAACTGGCTCTTTAACAGTAGAATAAACACAGTTCTCAGGCAGCTGCAGTGCTTTTCGGACTATAGCCAATGTCACAACATGCTCATCCTCCCCTGATGAAAAAATAATACTTGGGGACCCTTGAGCACCACCATCATCATATACTCCGCTTCTCCAGAACTCCAGCACTTGAGTACTAGAGACTACATCAGGTGCGGTCAGAGCGTACCCAATATCAGAACTAGCAAGTAAGTCCTGCATGAAATGAAGTTCTGATGGGGCTTCTGACTTGCTAAGAATAGCGGAGAAGTTATTAGGAACAAACTTAGCTCCATCAAAAATTACATCTTTTGGTGCCATCTCTGTAAGAAATTCAGTGAATAAGAGAATGTTCGCAAAGTGTTTATAAAAAGTCCTGAGAGAAAAACAACTTCAGAAAATAAAAGAGAGAGAGAGAGAGAGAAAGAAAAAGAGATTTAGAATATAAAAGTAAGTAAAAGATTAGAAAATCTTTTATCTCTCATATATATATTTTCTCCACCCAACAGTCATATTTTTGAAGCATGTGATACACTTTACACCTGGCACCATTTGAACAGTCAGTAAACGGTTAGAATGAGAGTTAATGGGCACGTAAAATAAGCAATAATTACCGTGCACATGCAATTTTTCAGGACATACACGTTAACCACTAACCCACAATGATTATGACTATTTTATCTCACATTAACCAATATTCTGTAAAAATATTATCGTTCAAGTAATGACCAAAAATAAACCATGTAAATAAATATTGTCACGTTAGCATCAAACTTGATTATTATCAGGATTTAAAAGTCATCAGAATATGACTCCTTAACTCGAAAAGTGAATGTGTATTCCTGTAATTCTTCACACAAATATTGATATGGTTTCATCAGAACTTAATCATCAGAACTTCCATCAGAACTTGTCCTCAAAATTTATGCAATCTAACACATAAACTGTTCATCTAGAACAACATTTATCACCACAGTAATTTTCATCATTCATATGGAGTGTATGTGTGTGCATTAAGCTAAATATCAGACAAAGAGTAAAGTCTGATTCACTTCAGTACATCTTAGAAATAAGGCATAACTAAGAACTTTGCTCACAATCTGTCGTTATTCTGAAGCCTACTATTGAATGAGTTCATGCATGAGTCCACCTCAACTGTTTTGTGCTCATTTTATGCATCTTTTGAAATTCTATTTTACAGTGGCTTCTCAGTGTAAGTGAGTCACGACTGCTTATCAGAATTTATGTTGTTATCGGAGTATTTCTCCAGTAATCATAGAGTGTGAAAAGTCACCAAAAAAATTTTATTTTGCTTTTCTAATGCATATTACTTAATACCAACAATGCACTTGGGTCTTCCCTTCCATATTTTTACTCTAGATCTCAAAAGAGTACCTGATTTTTATTTCTTTTCTTTTTTTTTTCTTTTGATAAGTGAGGTTTATCAACACTTAGTACATTCACCAGATTTACTAACATCAGAACTTAACAGATAAGAAGCATTGTTCTAGTTTTTGACTTAGTAATAAGATACACAAAGTAAACTTAACTAAGCTCAATATCAGAATTTTCTTGTGTTAAAAGATTTCCACATAAACAATTACTTCAAACATGGGATCTTTAGTATATTAAAGATTACTAGGTCAGCATCTAGCACAATTATCCTCATTGGATTGAATAGTCACAGAAATATCCATATCACTATCAGAATTTAGAAATTCACATCAGACAACAATCATCACTTAAGTAATTTTCAATTTAAGCACATAATACACAAAGATAGTAATATCTGTAAATAATGATCATAAAGTCTAATGTATCAAAACATAAACTAAGCAAATTTAGAGAAAGAACCTGAAACCATTCCAAGTTCATTTACCAATCTTGTAAAAGTAGCTTCACACAGTGGTTTTGTGAAGATATCTGCTAGTTATTCATCTGTGGGAACAAAATGAAATTCCACTGTACCTTATGAAGTGGTACCTAATGCTGATGTGCTTTGTCATTGAGTGTTGAACTGGATTACCTGTCATAGCAATAGCACTTTGATTATCACAGTAAATAGAGATTTTAGAAAATTCTAACCCATAATCCAGTAACTGATTCTTCATCCAAAGAATCTGTGCACAATAACTTCCTGCAGCAATGTATTCTGCTTCTGCAGTTGATGTGGAAATTGACTTCTGTTTCTTTCTAAACCAAGAAACCAATCTACCTCCAAGAAATTGGCAGCTTCCACTTGTGCTTTTCCTGTCAATTTTGCATCCTGCAAAATCTGCATCTGAGTAACCTATTAGCTTAAAATCTGATTCTCTAGGATACCACAATCCCAGATCAGTTGTACCCTTAAGGTACTTGAAAATTCTTTTCACAGTTGTTAAGTGAGGTTCTCTTGGATCTGCTTAAAATCTTGCACAAAGACAGGTAGCATACATGATATCAGGTCTACTTGTAGTTAGAAAGAGTAGTGAGCCAATCATACCTCTGTAATCAGTAATATCTACTGATTTACCAGTGGCCATAGGAGTGGATGTACTTGAACAATCCTGCATTCCAAATTTCTTCAACAAATTTCTGGTGTACTTAGATTGACAAATAAAAGTTCCTTCTTCATTCTGCTTGACTTGAAGGCCCAGAAAATAGTTAAGTTCTCCCATCATACTCATTTGATATCTTGAATGCATCAGTTTGGCAAACTTCTTACAAAGTCTGTCATTTGTAGAACCAAAAATGATATCATCAACATATATTTGCACCAAAAGTAAGTCCTTTCCATGGTTGAGGTAGAACAGTGTTTTGTCAATAGTTCCTCTATTAAATCCACTTTCCAGAAGAAACTGAGCTAAAGTCTCATACCATGCTCTTGGAGCTTTCTTAAGGCCATAAAGTGCTTTATCAAGCCTGTAGACATGATTTGGAAATTTGGGATCTTCAAAGCCTGGAAGTTGTTCAACATATACTTCCTCTCCCAATTCTCCATTAAGAAAAGCACTTTTCACATCCATTTGAAAGACTTTAAACTTCTTGTGAGTAACATAAGCCAAAAATATCCTTATGGCTTCCAATCTAGCAACTGGTGCAAATGTTTCATCATAATCAATTCCCTCATGTTGAGAGTATCCTTTTGCAATCAGCCTTGCTTTGTTCCTTATAATTATGTCTTCACTGTCAGTTTTATTTCTGAATACCCATTTTGTACCAACAACTGATCTGTTCCTTGGTCTTGGCACTAGGGTCCAGACTTTATTTCTTTCAAATTCATTTAACTCTTCTTGCATTGCTTGCACCTAATCAGCATCTTGAAGAGCTTCTTCCACTTTCTTTGGTTCAGTCTGAGAAAGAAAAGAATGATAAAGACAATCATTTGATGTAGCTGTTCTAGTTCTGACACCTGCATTAGGATTTCCAATAATTAAGTCAGGTGTATGTGCTTTAGTCCACTCCCTTGCAGATGGAAGGTTTTCTCTAGAACTGGATGCTCCCTCATGATCCATGCTGTCTCCATCAACATTTTCTGATGCTCCCCCTGAACTTATGCTCTCTGAGTTGGATCCTTCATTATTTGAGTTTCCAGAAATATCAGAACATGAGTTTTTAGAATTATCAGAAATTGGCCCATCAGAACTTGAAGAGCCTGTTGTAGGTTCTATTGCTTCTTGAGATGTGGTTGGATCTTCAGTATGCTCCCCCTGCACAGGTGCATTTTCCTTAGGCGTAGTCACCACAGTTTCAATAACATCAGAGTTTAATCCATCAGAGTTTGCAGTATCAGGATCTATAGAATCAGAATTTAAAACTTCATTTTCGAATCTCAGCTGGTCATGATCATTGAAATCTTCAAGTCCAGTAATCTTCTTATCAGCAAAACAGACATTGATAGATTCCATGACAACCCTTGTTCTTAAATTATAGACTCTGAAGGCTTTTGTAGGAAGTGGATATCCAACAAAAATTCCTTCATCAGCTTTTAGATCAAATTTGGATAGCTATTCGGGATGAGTCTTAAGAATAAAACACTTGCATCCAAATATATAAAAATACTTCAGATTTGGCTTCTTTTTCTTCAACATCTCATATGGTGTTTTTCCATGCTTGTTAATGAGTGTTCCATTCTGAGTAAAATAAGCAGTTTGGACAGTTTCAGCCCAAAAGTAGGTTGACAACTTTGTTTCATCAAGCATAGTTCATGCAACTTCAATAAGAGTTCTATTCTTTCTTTCAACAACTCCATTTTGCTGTGGAGTTCCCGGAGCAGAAAATTCCTGGTTTATTCCTTGGTCTTTGCATAACTCTTCCATGATCAAATTCTTGAACTCAGTGTCATTATCACTTCTTATGATCTTCACAGAATCTTTGACCAATTTATCCAGTTGCTTGACATGATCAATCAAGATAGATGCAGTTTCACTTTTTGTGTGCAAGAAATATACCCATGTGTATCTGGTGAACTCATCCACTATGACCATAGCATATTTCTTTTTTACAATAGACATGATATTAACTGGACCAAATAGATCAACATGTAGTAGGTGATAAGGCTCAAGAATTGATGATTCAGTCTTGCTCTTGAATGAAGATTTTCTTTATTTTGCCTTTTGACATGAATCACAAAGGCCATCAGGAGCAAATACTGATTTTGGCAGTCCTTATAACGACTCGTGTATTTTTATTTTATTTCTAATATTAAAAAGTATAATAAAGGTTTAAGTAAATAAATAAAATGTGTGTATTGGTTTTGGCAGCAGTTATGGATTATTATTTAATTATTTATGATTGTTATTATATGAGATTGAATTGTGTGATTTATTAATGAGATATATGATTTTATTTTTTCTTATAAAAGTGATTTTTATTGTAGTTTTAATTTCATAACTACTTGGATGATTTCTAAAATTAGTTTTATAATTTTATAATTTTAATAATTATTTTTATGACTTTATAGAATTGAGAAATCAAGATTTTATTAATTACTTATTTTTAAATGATTTTCTGATTGTGTTTATTTGTAAAATCCCTATTTAATTATGGAAATCTTCAAAAATTACGAAACTCATATTGTATGAAGGTTATAATATTCGGAGAATTTTAAAATTATTTTGGGAATTTTCGGGAATAGTTTCACCCGCGCGTCGTCTCGTTATTTGTTAAAAAGCGGATACGAAGAGCACCTTAAAAAGTGTTTTAAAAATTTTGAAATTCATGTTTTATAAACTCCGGGATATTTATGACATTTTGGAATTATTTTTGCAATTTTCTAAAATTATTTTTCGTACACCCAAATTCATTAATTTCAATTTCGGGACAAATCGAGCCATAAAAACCCTCATATTTATCATATATACTACGTGTCAGTTTATTAAAACAGGAGGACACGTGGTGCTTTAGTTTTGCAGCAGCTGTTAAACAAAAAAAATATAAACCACCTCCCATTTTTCTTTCTATTCGTCCCTGCTACAATCTCTTTGTTTCTCCTCTCTTTCCTGTTTCTTCTTTCACTTCTGTTTCTGTTGTTGCTTCGGTTTTCCGGCACCGTCGTGACCCCGCTTCATTTTCCGGTTGCTCTGTTTCCGGTAATTATCCCGGCTGTTCCTTCCAGTTTCATTGTGGCTCACTTTGCTTGCATATGTATATACTTATATGTATATGTATGTGCTGTGTTGTGTGTGCAATTGTGTTGTGTGTGTAATTTTGTTGTGTGTGTTTGAGCGGTGGTAGAAGGCGGCACCGCCGCTTGTGTTACCGCCCTGTTGTGGTTCTGCGGCGCGTTTGCGCGTGTTGATTTCTTGGGTTCCTGTTCTGCTGATTTGGCTATTGGGCCTGCAGTTTGGGCTGATACATTTGGGACTTTTTCTGTTGGGCCGAGATTAGGGAGTTGGGTTTGATTATTATTTTTTTCTGCAGGAATTATTGAGTAAAATTAATGATATTATTAATTCGCGTGGGAAAATATTTATTAATAAATTGGTGGAATTTATTTGGATACCCGAATATTTCGGGCACCAATAAATTTTGTTGCCGTACCGTGATGACTCGTTACGAGCGGACGGTGGACGTTGATGACGATGTTCTGATTCCTAAATTTTATAAATAAATAAAAGGATTACGTAAAATATTTTTGAACTTAAATAATTAATTTTGATTGGTATTGGGATGTACTTTGTATAAAAATAGTGGAATAATATTGTGGATTGTTGCGAGTATTGACGTTGATTGTAATCAACGGGTAGTTTTATAAATAAATAAGATGCTGCCAAAATTTTCTAAAAATATTCTGACTACGTAATTATGTGTCTAATAATGATACGAGTCGGGTTATCAGATTGAATTTGTTAGAATTTGAGGATATCAAGCATGTCGGTGTAACTGATTAGGGTATTCTGTATTTGTAGATTCTGATCGAGTTTTCCCAGGATTAAAGTCAGCGTGAAAGCTACTTAGAGTTTTGTAAAGTGTTGCAAGGCAAGTACCCTGACCATTCTTCTTAGGTTCAGTGCATATGAATAGCTAAATGTTTTATTCTCGTAATGGAACAGAAACGTTTTAAGTTACGTATCCCCTGTGTTGAAAATGTTATTTAAAATTATGTTTTGGGGAAAAGTAACTTCTGAAAATACCTATCTCTAAATGTGATTGAAACGAAAAGAGGATTTGAATAGTGTGTTGTAACATAATTGATTTTAAAAAGAGATAGGTAAAAGTGATTTTCTGAAAATTGGGTTAAAATGATCAGATATGGGATACGATGGGGCCAGAGTAGGCCTATTGAGGTGGCGTAAGAGGCTAATTTGGTTGTGTGCACTATATAACCGATTAGTCCAGCAGGTCAGAGACCTAGCTAGTCTCTGAGTTTCGGAACAGGTAAATGAGATGGCAGTTGGAGCCATAAATGAGATGGCAGTTGGAGCCGTCTGGTGTTGATAGCCTGATCAGTTGTCTTCACATATCCGCTACGTATCTGATTTAGTTTTGTGATTCCCATAAGGGTACGAGTAGTTGATACAGTAATGTTATAAGTGTGACGAGCATGCTAAAATTGGACTCTGGTGTTTTTACAGCACACTGCTATGTTGTTTTGATGAAGCATGCTAGTTAGTGATATCCAGTTTTCTCTGATTTTGTTGCATAATGTTGATATCATGATTACAGTTCTGTTCCTATCATTGTTACATTACTGTTTTATTCTGTTATTCATATTTTGGTACTTCTGAGCGATTATGCTCACCCTTGCAAACTGTTATGTATATTTCGCAGATGCCTAGAAGATCAGTCAGACCGACCTATATTTGCGCCCCTACTGGACCCGGCTCCTCTGAGGTAGTTTGTATCAGGCCATGAGGTCTGAGGAGTTGCTGAATAAAGTTAGAGTGTGTTAGATGTTAAATAAAGAGTTTGTAGTATTTAGAACCTGAATTATACTTGAACCTCAATCGGATCTTGGTTCGGGGTGAAGTTAGTATATTTTAATAATAATTCTATTGTTTATATTTTTGGTAATTGTGTTTAGTGACATCAACTCCTGACCCCGGGGTTGAGGCCATCACAGTTGATATCAGAGCTACAGGTTTAGTCCCTGATTCAGGTTAAGGATTTTGTCGAGTAGGTGATAATATGAGTCTTTAAGTGTGAGTCAGCAACTCATATAGAGAAGCAAACCTTTAGAGCCAGTCGAGGGTTCCGACGGCGTTACCCTGACATCTATTAAATGTTTTGATAGAATTGCCTTGACCTGGTTGTGTCTTGCCTGTATATTTATTATGTTGGCAGTGGCCTATTGTGATTTCGAGTTCTCCATCTCGGGAGAATCCTTCTGATTCGGATAGCTCAGATTCTGAGAGACCCCCTGATGTTGTTACTGAGGAGACCCCTATGCCTCCTCCCCCAGTCCCTTCCTTTATGCCGAGAGACATCCCTGGATCGGGTCCTCGTCCCCGTTGGGTACGTAGGTCTGTGTCTGCTGTCAGGGATTTTTCCTTCTGATTGCGGTTCTAGTTCTTCCATGATGAGACCTACGGTACCTCCCGTGGCCCCTAGTGGTACTTCTTCACGGATCCCTTACCATGTCCATAGGGCGGTGAATACTTCCTTTATCAAAGATCAGAGTCCAGAGTTTGCCGCTCAGTTGGATCAGGTACCTATTACACCATTTCAGGGTATTTCTGCCCCTTCCCCTGAGGTGTGAGCCTGTGTGCGAGCATTGACCCAGATGGCTGTAGAGAGGGCTAGATCTGTTGACCGTTTCATTAGTTCAGAGTTCAGAGCGGTGCAGTATCAGGACCTAGTGAACTGGCTAGTGTTTGAGCTAGGTTCCATTGGTGGCAGTGGTAGTGGTTAGACAGAGTCGCAGCAGAGAGATGCAGAGCTCAGAGTGACTTCTAGGAGTTCTGTAGTTGTTTACTTTATATATGTACATTATATTATGATAGTTTGTAGTAGGCGAGGCTGTTTTAATAACCAATTTTGGTGTGTATTCGGATGGTTCTTTTCAGTTGGATTTTCAGTTGTACTGGTTGGATTCTGTTAATTATTGTGTTTCAGCTGCTTTATCTTATTGTTCAGTTTTCATATGTTGTGCGTTGCTATTATTGTTGTTATTATTATTGTTGTTTCTGTTGCTGGCATTTTTAGATTATAATCATTCACTCAGGACGGATCCAATTAAACTGGGGATGAGAATATTGTCTTAGTGGCAACGCTCTCCTGATGCATAAATATCAACTGTTGGAGCAACTCATTTTCTTAAATATGACTGCTATGTTTCAGGAGATGCCACCAAAGAGAAATTATCAGCTCAATAACGGATCTGCTGGGGATCCTTCCGTGAGTGACATGATGAACTTGTTACGTCAGCAGTCTGTACAGCTGGCCCAACAACAACAATAATTCCAGCAGTAACAGCAATAATTGTAACAACAACAACAGCAACAGCAGCTCATACAACAACAACAACAACAACAACAACAAATCCAACAGCAGCAACTACAAATCCAGTAGCAGCATGAGGTAAGAGGGGTAAATCAGGGTGTTAGTTTTAAGTCTTTTCAAGCGGTGAAGCCCCTAGAGTTTAAAGGAGAGGTAGATCCTGTTGCTGCCAGGATATGGTTAAATGAGATGGAAAAGGCGTTTGCGCTCACCAAGGTGAGTGAGAGTTTAAAGACTGATTACGCTAGTTATTTTCTAAGGAATGATTCGAATTATTGGTGGGAGTCTACGCGAGCCCTAGAAGGAGAAGGTCCAGTTCCATGGACCAGATTTACAAAGTTATTTTTGGAGAAATATTTTCCAGACTATCTCCATAGTCAAATGGAAGTGGAATTTTTGGAACTGAAATAAGGGGATAAAAGTGTCACGGAATATGAAGCAAAGTTTACGGAATTGGCCCGTATAGCACCAGAATATGTGAGTTCAGAAGCTCAACGAGCGAAGCAGTTTCAGTAAGGGTTGAAGCCACAAATAAGGAGTGAAGTTGTAGCCTTACAACTCAAGACATATACTTCGGTAGTTCAAGCTGCCCTAGTGATAGAAAGTGATAAGAAATTAGCTGCAAAGGAGCAGGGTGAGAAGAAAAGGAAATTTGAAAGTGGACCCGCTAGATCAGAATCAGGAATAGCGAGTCGGAAGTTCCAGCGTTGGTTTGGAAAGAATAAGAATAAAAGGTTCAAGAGGCAGGATTTTCCCCAGGCTAAACCCGGTACTACTTCAGTTAACTCTGCCCCGACGAGAATGAGTAAGCCAGTGGCTGATTGTAGGATGTGTGGGAAAAAGCACAGTGGACAGTGCCAAGAGAATGTTAATTGTTTTAAGTGTGGACAGAAAGGTCACTATTCCACGGAATGTAAGTCTGAAATTCAAGGAGTTACTTGTTTTAGTTGCGGCAAAGTGGGACACATAGCTATGAATTGCAAGTTAGTGACCCAAGATAATGCGGGAAGGAGTGTGTCTCAAGGACCAGCAACCAGTACTGCGAGATCTAGGACTTTTAAGATGACCCAGAAGTCTCCAGTTCATGACTCTGATGTGGTTGCAGGTACGCTTACTCTTAATTCCGTACCCGTTAACGTTTTGTTTGATTCAGGAGCGTCCAAATCTTTTATATCTGTGATTTGTGTGAATAAAATGCAATTGATGTTAGAAAACCTAGACGAACCTCTAACCATAGAAGTGGCTAATAAAGATAAAGTACCTGTAAAACAATTTTGTCCTAGATGTTCCCTCGAGATTTCAGGGTACATGTTCCCTGTTGAGTTAATACCTTTCGAGTTGGGCGACTTTGATGTTATTTTAGGCATGGATTGGTTATCTTTGCATAAGTAAGGCGAATATAGACTGTAAGAAAAAGAGAGTTGTTATGTATACCCTAGATAATAAAATGATCAGTTACCAAGGGCAGAGGCAAGATAGGAAGTTCCTCTCAGTGATGCAAGCAAGAAGATTGTTGCGGCAAGGATGTGAGGCGTACTTGGCTCATGTAGTAGATACGAAGAAAGAGACCCCTATTTTGGATGAGATCCCTATAGTAAGAGAGTTCCCTGACATTTTCCCAGAAGAGTTACCAGGATTGCCACCTGATCGAGAGATAGAGTTTTCCATTGATTTGATACCTGGAGCTGAACCAGTTTCTAAGGCTCCATATAGGATGGCCCCGATGGAAATGAAAGAATTGGCTAAGCAACTTCAGGAATTATTGGATAAGGAAGTTATTCGACCCAGTGTTTCCCCGTGGGGTGCTCCAGTGCTATTTGTGAAGAAAAAGGATGGAAGTATGAGATTGTGTATTGATTACAGAGAGCTGAACAAGTTGACGATAAATAATAAGTATCCTTTGCCGCGAATCGATGATTTGTTTGATCAGCTTAAGGGAGCATGTTACTTCTCAAAGATTGACTTAAGATCTGGCTACCACCAACTGAAGATAAAGCCTGAAGATATTCCCAAGACTGCATTTAAAACAAGGTATGGCCATTATGAGTTTCTAGTAATGTCGTTTGGATTGACGAATGCGCCAATGACTTTTATGGATTTGATGAATAGAGTATACAAGGAGTATTTGGATAAGTTTGTTATAGTATTTATTGATGATGTCATTATATATTTGAAGAACCCAGAAGATCATGCGGTGCATCTACAGATTGCCCTAGTGAAATTAAGAGAAAAACAATTGTATGCGAAGTTTTCTAAATGTGAGTTTTGGCTGACGGAAGTACAGTTTCTTGGTCATGTAATAAGTAAGGAAGGTATCAAAGTAGACCCGGTAAAGATCGAAGCCGTATCAAAGTGGGAGCAACCAAAGACACCAACAGAAATAAGAAGTTTTCTTGGATTAGCAGGATATTATGGAAGATTTGTGAAAGATTTCTCTAAGATTGCGTCCCCATTAACCAAGTTGACCAGGAAGAATGAGAAGTTCATTTGGACGGAAAAGTGTGAAGAAAGTTTCTAGGAATTAAAACGAAGATTAGTGACGGCTCCATTATTAGCATTGCCAGATGAGACGGGAAACTTTTTAATCTACAGTGATGCTTCTTTGAAAGGATTGGGTTGTGTGTTAATGCAGCATGACAAAGTGATTGCTTATGCCTCCAGACAGCTAAAGCCTCACGAGCAGAAATATCCAGTTCATGACCTTGAATTGGCGGTTATAGTATTTGCTTTAAAATTATGGCGTCACTACTTGTATGGAGATAAATGTGATATTTACACTGATCATAAGAGCCTGAAGTACATATTCACGCAAAAGGATCTGAACATGAGACAGAGAAGGTGGTTGGAATTGATTAAGGATTATGATTGTTCAATTAATTATCACCCAGGTAAAGCCAATGTAGTGGCTGATGCCTTGAGTAGGAAAAAAAGGTTGAATCTGGTTAAGATTGCCGTAGAATTAGCACAAGACTTGGAAAGAATGGAAATTAAAGTTCGAGTTCTTAACGAAAGTCAGGAGCAACTATATGAAGTTACTTTCCAGCTGGCATTGATGGAAAAGATCAAAAGGTGTCAAGAAGGAGTTATGGAACAGGAATCGGATACGTTGACTGGAGAAGAGTTGTGTACTCAAAAAGATAGTCAAGGTTTGTATAGATTTTCGTCCAGAGTTTGGATTCCTAATGTAACGGAATTGAAGAACGAAGTATTGCAGGAAGCGCATAACTCTAGGTTTTCTATCCACCCTGGTAGTACCAAGATGTACCAGGATTTGAAGAGAAATTTTTGGCGGCCAGGAATAAAGAAGGATATTGCCAATTGGGTAAGTAAGTGTCACGTGTGTCGAACGGTGAAAGCAGAGCATCAACAACCGAGTGGATTGTTACAACCTTTGGAGATTCCCCAGTGGAAATGGGAAGAGATTGCCATGGATTTTGTAGTGGGATTGCCAAAGACGAGAGCGAATCATGATGCTATTTGGGTAATCATTCATAGGTTGACTAAGTCGGCGCATTTCCTTCCGATTAATGAAAGGTATTCGTTGGAAAGACTAGTTAAGTTATACTTGGATGAGATAGTTACCAAACATGGAGTGCCTGTTTCTATAGTGTCGGATCGAGACCCGAGAGTTAATTCCAGGTTCTGGACTAAATTCCAAGAGTGCCTAGGAACGAAATTGAATATGAGCACCGCTTATCATCCTCATACGGATGGCCAAAGTGAGAGAACGATTCAGACCATAGAGGATATGTTGAGAGTCTGTGTTCTAGATTTTAAAAGTAATTGGGATGAGCACCTACCTTTGATTGAGTTATCGTATAATAACAGCTACCATGCCAGTATTGGGATGCCACCTTACGAAGCTTTGTATGGACGAAAGTGTAGGTCACCGTTGTATTGGGATGAGGTAGGAGAAAAGAAAGTTTTAGGTCCTGAGTTGGTTCAGCAAACCAAAGATGCAATAGTGTTGATTCGGAAAAGGTTGGAAGCAGCTCAAGATAGACAAAGAAAATACGCAAATTTGCATAGGAAATATATGGACTTTGAGATCGGAGCTCTGGTGTTACTAAAAGTATCACCTTGGAAAGGGTTAGTACGATTTGGTCAGAAGGGTAAACTTAGCCCTAGATTCATAGGACCCTTTGAAGTTTTGAAGAAAGTGGGAAAGGTCGCTTATGAGATAGCGTTACCACCGCAGTGGAAGCACATCCATAATGTGTTCCACGTGTCTATGTTAAAGCCCTATGTCCCTAATTCAAATCAAGTCATAGAATACGAACCGATTGAGCTTCAACCAGATTTGTCCTATGTGGAATAACCGGTCCAAATCCTAGATCGCAAGGAACGAGTCCTTAGGAATAAATCGATTCCTATAGTGAAAATTTTGTGGAGAAATCCTCGAGTAGAAGAGTCTACTTGGGAATTAGAGTCAGACATGCTTGATAAATATCCTCATCTGTTTAGTTAAGTCAGATTCTAGGGACAAAATATTTTTAAGAGGGAAATGATATAACGACTCGTGTATTTTTATTTTATTTCTAATATTTGGAAGTGTAATAAAGATTTAAGTAAATAAATAAAATGTGTGTATTGGTTTTGGCAGCAGTTATGGATTGTTATTTAATTATTTATGATTGTTGTTATATGAGATTGAATTGTGTGATTTATTAATGAGATATATGATTTTATTTTTGCTTATAAAAGTGATTTTTATTGTAGTTTTAATTTTATAACTACTTGGATGATTTCTAAAATTAGTTTTATAATTTTATAATTTTGATAATTATTTTTAGGACTTTATAGAATTGAGAAATCAAGATTTTATTAATTACTTATTTTTAAATGATTTTCTGATTGTGTTTATTTGTAAAATCCCTATTTAATTATGGAAATCTTCAAAAATTATGAAATTCATATTGTATGAAGTTTATAATATTCGGAGAATTTTAAAATTATTTTGGGAATTTTCGGGAATCGTTTCACCCGCGCGTCGTCTCGTTATTTGTTAAAAAGCGGATACGAAGAGCACCTTAAAAAGTGTTTTAAAATTTCGAAATTCACGTTTTATAAACTCCGGGATATTTATGACATTTTGGAATTATTTTTGCAATTTTCTGAAATTATTTTTCGTACACCCAAATTCGTTAATTTCAATTCCGGGACAAATCGAGCCATAAAAACCCTCATATTTATCATATATACTACGTGTCAGTTTATTAAAACAGGAGGACACGGGGTGCTTTAGTTTTACAGCAGCTGTTAAACAAAAAAATATAAACCCCCTCCTCTTTTTCTTTCTATTCGTCCCTGCTACAATCTCTTTGTTTCTCCTCTCTTTCCTGTTTCTTCTTTCACTTCTGTTTCTGTTGTTGCTTCAGTTTTCCGGCACCATCGTGACCTCGCTTCGTTTTCTGGGTGCTCTGTATTCGGTAATTATCCCGGCTATTGCTTTCAGTTTCGTTGTGGCTCACTTTGCTTGCATATGTATATACTTATATGTATATGTATGTGATGTGTTGTGTGTGTAATTGTGTTGTGTGTGTTTGAGTGGTGGTAGAAGGCGGCACCGCCGCTTGTGTTGCCGCCCTGTTGTGGTTCTGCGGCGAGTTTGCGCGTGTTGATTTCTTGGGTTCCTGTTCTATTGATTTGGCTATTGGGCCTGCAGTTTGGGCCGATACATTTGGGCCTTTTTCTGTTGGGCCGAGATTAGGCAGTTGGGTTTGATTATTATTTTTTTTCTGCAGGAATTATTGAGTAAAATTCGTGATATTATTAATTTGTGTGGGAAAATATTTATTAATAAATCGGTGGAATTTATTTGGATACCCGAATATTTCGGGCACCAATAAATTTTGTCGCCGTACCGCGATGACTCGTTACGAGCGGACGGTGGACGGTGATGACGATGTTCTGAGTCCTAAATTTTATAAATAAATAAAAGGATTACGTAAAATATTTTCGGACTTAAATAATTAATTTTGATTGGTATTGGGATGTACGTTGTATAAAAATGGTGGAATAATATTGTGGATTGTTGCGAGTATTGACGTTGATTGTAATCAACGGGTAGTTTTATAAATAAATAAGATGCTGCCAAAATTTTCTAAAAATATTCTGACTACGTAATTATGTGTCTAATAATGATACAAGTCGGATTATCAGATTGAGTTTGTTAGAATTTGAGGATATCAAGCATGTCGGTGTAACTGATTAGGGTATTCTGTATTTGTAGATTCCGATCGAGTTTTCCCAGGATTAAAGTCAGCGTGAAAGCTACTTAGGGTTTTGTAAAGTGTTGCAAGGCAAGTACCCTGACCATTCTTCTTATGGTTCAATGCATATAAATAGCTAAATGTTTTATTCTCGTAATGGAACAAAAACGTTTTAAGTTACGTATCCCCTGTGTTGAAAATGTTATTTAAAATTATGTTTTGGGGAAAAGTAACTTTTAAAAATACCTATCTCTAAATGTGATTGAAACGAAAAGAGGATTTGAATAGTGTGCTGTAACATAATTGATTTTAAAAAGAGATAGGTAAAAGTGATTTTCTGAAAACTGGGTTAAAACGATCAGATATGGGATAAGATGGGGCCAGAGTAGGCCTATTGAGGTGGCGTAAGAGGCTAATTCGGTTGCGGCACTGTATAACCGATTAGTCCAGCAGGTCAGACACCTAGCTAGTCTCTGAGTTCTGGAACAGGTAAATGAGATGGCAGTTGGAGCCATAAATGAGATGACAGTTGGAGCCATCTGGTGTTGATAGCGTGATCAGATGTCTTCACATATCCGCTACGTATCTGATTTGGTTTTGTGATTCCTGTAAGGATACGAGTAGTTGATACAGTAATGTTATAAGTGTGACTAGCATGCTAAAATTGGACTCTGGTGTTTTTACAGCACACTGCTATGTTGTTTTGATGAAGCATGCTAGTTAGTGATATCCAGTTTTCTCTGATTTTGTTGCATAATGTTGATATCATGATTACAATTATGTTCCTATCATTGTTACATTACTGTTTTATTCTTTTATTCATATTTTGGTACTGCTGAGCGATTATGATCACCCTTGCAAACTGTTATGCATATTTCGCAGATGCCTAGAAATCTGTCAGACCGACCCATGTTTCCGCCCCTACTGGACCCGGCTCCTCTGAGGTAATTTGTATCAGGTCACGAGGTCTGAGGAGTTGCTGAATAAAGTTAGAGTGTGTTAGATGTTAAATAAAGAGTTTGTAGTATTGAGAACCTGAATTATACTTGAACCTGGATCGGATCTTGGTTCGGGGTCAAGTTAGTATATTTTAATAATAATTCTGTTGTTTATATTTTTGGTAATTGTGTTTAGTGACGTCAACTCTTGACCCCGGGGTTGAGGCCGTCAGATCCAGGTTCGGGGTCAAGTTAGTATATTTTAATAATAATTCTGTTGTTTATATTTTTGGTAATTGTGTTTAGTGATGTCAACTCCTGACCCCGGGGTTGAGGCCGTCACAGTCCTCTCACAAGATCTTTCTTGACTAGTTCATTTTTATTATTAAAATTTAAATGAGAGAGTTTCTTGTGCCAATCCCAGCTTTCTTCAATTGATGCTCTGCTCAACAGACAGATTGCAGAACCATCAGTACTTGTTGAAAGCTTGGCTTCATAAATGTTACCATGCCTGTATCCTTTCGGAACAACTTTTTCTGTAGATTTGCTTACAACTTCACAGCGTTCTTCAAAAAAATCCACATGATAACCTCTGTCACAAATTTGACTCACACTCAGTAGATTGTGTTTAAGTCCTGAGACCAGAGCTACTTTTTCAATGATGACATTCTCAAGATTTATATTGCCATATCCCAGAGTTTTTCCAATGTTGCCATCTCCATAAGAAACACCTGGGCCAGCTTTCTCTACAAAGTCTGATAACAGGGCTTTATTTCCAGCCATATGTCCTGAACATCCACTGTCCAAAACTAGGATGTTCTTCCTGTTGCCCTGCAATCACAAAGACCACTAATGATTATTTTTAAGGACCCATACTTGCTTGGATCCTTTGGCCTTTTTAAGTTTGTTAACATTTGCAGCGGATTTAGCATCAGAGTTTATGTTAACAGTTTTATTATCAGTATTTGCAATATCAGACTTTGCATCAGAACTTATACTAGAAGGAATAATGCTAACTTTCTTTACAGAAGGTTTTATTTGATAATAATCATAGTACAGACTATGATATTCCTTACAAGTATAAATGGAATGTCATAAACTACCACAATGAAAACAAGAATTTTGTGGCTTATATCTAACAGACTGACTCTTAACTCCTGATTTTGAAGGTAAGGAGTTTATATTCTTATTCTTCCTGCAAAAAGAAGCCAGATGGTTAGAATTTCCACAGTTATGACATGTTTTTCTAAGAGCATTAGGAGAAGGCTTATAATTGTTACTTTTGTTCACACCTTCCTTTCCATTCCTATTTTTCCTAGGTGGCTTTACCTTGTTTACATTCTGAACATCTTTCAGCTTATGCTTAAGCTGCTTCTTAGTCATTAAGCCTATGTTAACTTCAGTTGGCTTATCCTGTTTAGGTTTGTCAGAAGTTACTTTCTCCTTAACTTCTGATTTATCAATATCAGACTTTGCAGTTACAAACTTAATAGGATTTACCTTTGGTTTTTGTTTAACAACTATACGCTCAGTTTCTACAGTTCCCTTACTGTTCTTATCATCTCTATAACCTAAGCCCTCTTTCCAGTTTCCACTACTAAGAATATCCTGAGTTGCTTTACCAGAGTTAGTCCAAGTCCTGATAATCTCTTTTTCCTTTTCTAACTCAGGTTTTAGAGATTCATTCATTTTTAACACTTCATCCCTAACATAAAAAGCATCATCTCTATCTTTCTGAGTTTGATGGAACATGACTAACTCTTTTTCTAAATAATCATTCCTCTTTTTATAAGCAAGATTTTCAGAAGTTAATCTTTCATATGTTAAAGTTTGATCTTTATAACTAATGAACATGGTTTTAAGATACATTCTCAACTCAGTAATATCATCAGTATGAAAGGCATGAGTAGTTTGAGGTACCTTTAAGTCAGCAGTATCAGAACTGCTATCAGCATTTTCCATCAAGTCATAGTTTTTCTCATCCTCAGAACCTGAAGCATCTGACCAGCTTTTCTTCTTTGTGACAAGAGCCTTTCCTTTGTTACTTTTCCCTTTTCTACAATATGGAGATATGTGGCATTTCTCACCACAGTTGAATCATTTAACATTTGAGTAATCTCCTCTGTCAGACTTTCCTCCTTTGCCTTCAAATTTTCTGAAACCTTTCTGATTAGAACTTGCACCTTTCCTGGAAAACTTCTTTCCTCTCCTAAATTTCCTGTATGCTATCTTTGTGATCCCTTTCACCATAAGAGCACACAGCTTCATCATCTCCTCATCAGGGTCCATCTCAGGTATACTTTCAGTTTCAGAGTCATCATCACTATCAGAACTTGATGACTCAGTATCAGACTTTGTGATGAGAGCCTTTCCCTTGCCTTTCCTTGAGGTAACTTCTTTGGTACTTTCTCCTCAGCCACAAAGGTAACTGTCCTTGACTTTCTTCCATTCCTCTTGCTTCTTTGTTCAATCTCAAGTTCGTGAGTCTTGAGCATCCCATAAATTTCATCAAGAGTTGTTTCATCAAGATTATAGTTGTCTCTTATTATCGTGGCCTTCAAATTTTATCTTTCAGGAAGAGCTAACAGGAATTTAAGATTTGAATCTTCAATATCATACTGTTTGTCAACTTGTGACAAATCATTCAAGAGTTTGACAAATCTATCATAAAAATCAGTTAATGACTCATCAGGTTTTGACTCAAAGTGCTCATACTCTTGAGTGAGTATCATCTTCCTGTTCTTCTTGATTGAACCAGTTCCCTGACACCTTGTTTCCAAAGCATCCCATATCTGTTTTGCAATCTTGTAGTTAATTACCCTGTTTGACATGACATTATCAATGGCACTATGCAGCAAGTGTCTTTCTTTTGCATCCTTTGCAATCGATGAGATATCTTCAGCAGTGTAATCACTTTTCTCCTTTGGTAGAGACTTTACTGGCTGACCTGCAACTTCCACAGAGAGTTTGGTTGGCATATGTGGTCCTTCATAAATCCTGTCGAGATATTCTGGATCTGTAGCTTCCAGAAACATAGTCATCTTCACTTTCCATATGGAATACTCAGAAGGTTTCAACATGGGAACTCTTATAGTCTCATATCGACTATGAGTTACGCTTTTTGGAGGTTCTTCAGTTTTGGTGGGCTTGGTTGGAGTATCTTCTTCAGACATGATTGATTTTGGATCTTAAACTGTTTGTGTGTTAACAGAAGGCTCTGATACCACTTGTTAGGTCACACATACTGTAGAAGGGGGTTGAATACAGTGTTTAGCACAATCAAATCGAATATAAGAACTCAAGTAACAGAAAATGGATTTTATTCAACACAATAAACTCTGTTACAATAAGGAACTGTCCTCTCTCAGTGATGAACAAATTATCACGAGAGCTGCTAGGATTACAAAGAATAATAACTTCGATAATCGTGACACTTATAGTGTAAACTCTATGCCTGTGTTTATATACTACACAGTTACAAGATAATCTTCTAATTGATATGGAATATAATTCTGCTTCCTAAAATATATCAACTAGTTATCTTTTCTTCCAAGTATTCTATTCTTCATAGAATTCCTTCTTCATGCACAATTCTTTCTGTCTTAGTCTCGATCTTCTTTCCTTTCAATCAGCCGCCTGCCTTATCTGAAAATCATCTTAGGGCCTGATATTATCTCCTGATAAATATCTTTTGAACCTTAAGTTCTAATAACTTAAGTTCTGATATCTTAAGTTCTGTCTTCAGTATAAGTGCTGATTTCCAGTTAAGTACTGATTTGTCCTGTTAGGTAAGATCTGAAAACTAAACATAAATCATATTACACATGACATTATCAAATATATCTAACAGTTTCCTACCATGGTTAGTTAGTGTGTTACGTTTATTTAATCGTTTACGTGTTCGCTCGTTCGCTTAAATATTTTCGTAATACTTTCTCGAAAATGGTTCGCGACGTAAATCCTTTCGTATTTATTCCTTATATTTTGAATTATCATACTTGAATATACATCCGTAGGGTTTTAAATTTGTAATTATATTATGATTCCCGTAATCCTCGATGATTCGTAAATATGGTCATTTTTCAAAGTTCGTTTTCTTCGAAAACTAATAGCGTTTACATACACTCATTTGGTACGTATAATCATAATATCAACTTCGAATCTCATTTTCTCACGCACATCATAGTGTGGGATAAAAAGTTTTTCCCGTCCGTCAGGGTTACTATTCATTAAACGTTTTACAAGGTCTCAAAAATTGAAGTTATTATATTACTATTCATAAAGGTCTTTTACCGATGTCAAAAATTTGGGTTCTTACAGTCTTCCCCCCTTAAAAGGATTCCGTCCCGGAATTAGTTCAGAAATAGGTAGGGATATGCTTCTTGCATTACACCTTGAGTTCTCACGTTGACCTTACAGTATTTGATCTTTTCATAAAATTTCCACTCATCCATCCAATATATTTCTGGGTACTCGTCCTTGTAGTCTTATGACCTCTACACGTTACTCGACATACGCTAAGTCTGGCTACAAGTTTATTAGCTCATTTTCAATCATATGTTTGGTTTTGACGGTCAAATTTCCTAACCTCGATTCGTGGTACTCGTTATAAACTTCAAGGCCATTCAACGATGGTCCTAATTTATACGTCAACTTTCTTAGTCCTTTAATTCTTCAACTAGTCCAATAAATCTCGGGTTCAACATTTCTTTCCCTTTCGAATCTCATCACTCCCTCCTCGGGAGGTACTTTCAACAATACTTGTTCCGCTACTTCGTACTTTCTGTCTTTATAGTTCTGGTCTGCATATCTCTATTGCTCATCCTGGGCTGTCACTAGCCGGGTTCTGATAAGTTCTAGGAATTCCTTTGGTCTGTTGACTCAACTATGGTCCAGTATCCTTCACTTACCAATTTCTTCCCAACCTAATAGAGAACGATTCTTTCTTCCGTACAAAGCTTTGTAGCCGTTCCAATGCACGCATGATAACTCGTTATTGTCGATATTTCGATTAACGTCAACTGGCCGCTTCATTTCCCTTAAAATCTATAATATGGACGATTAGCGAATCTTGTTTAGAATCATCCTTCAACTTATTCGTTTCCCCCCTCCATTGCTCCTACTAGTGCTAGAGTTTCGTTCCTTAAATGTCTTCCCATTTTGGCGCATCATCTCTGTCGATTATTTTATGTAAGAAGTTCTCGTCACATTTCAACACGCTCGTCTCCTGTTACACGCTTAGTGTTAGATTTAACATTTCTTCCCGTAGTAACGGAAGGCACATCCTCGTCTTGTTGCCATCTTGAAGGAAGCACCATTTCCTACGCAATTGATTGACACATTTTAGGATCGTGGAACGTTCAGCTTCCGTCATCGGTCGGACTTTTTTAATCATTCCCTGTATAATATCTGTAGTACTACGATACCTTCTGGGTCATACTTGTTATTCTCGCTAGCGCCTTAGGCGTATTCACATTTATTGGTGTCTGCTACCAGTGGCCTTTATAGGGCGTGTATGATCTTTTTTTCCTTCTATCAGCTCGGACAATGACATCCTTCATTCTATAACGCTATCCTTCGTAAGGGATATCGACGACTATTTTTCATATGCTAGCATGGTAAGTACATCTACATGAATTATCTATCAATAATAGGCGATTCCCGCCGCTAGACGTATCTTCAATGGTCAAAATAGTCCTCTCATTCTACTTGTCGATTTGAGAACTCTAAGTCATTCCTCTGTCCGTCCTTTTTCGCAAAATATCTTGGGAAATAGTCCCGTTAATTAAATCTTGGGTCCTTGCGTGGCGCCGTCGTCACAGGGTCTCTCTGTCCCAATTATCTCTTCCGCGTTCATAACAATTTTGTAGAGTGGACGTCTATCGTTTGCATAATAAAGTAAGCGGTCTTATTTAATCTATCATTCAAAATCCTTAAATATCATGACGGCTACTTGGTTCTTGATAATCCTCCTTCAAAATTTATTATAATTAACTCTTATTCCTATTTGGGTCATCTACAAGTCGAAATCGCCAGAATTTTAACCCTTGCCTTTCCGTTTTCATTTTCAACCATGTCGAATACTTACTTACCTACTCAATGGCATCCCTTTTCATATTCTGCCATGACTAATATCCGTTTACATTTTTTAGGCACCTTTAAGTCTTCTTGTTAAGTAATAAAGCGTTCTTTTCATGCGATCCTTCTCATCAGTTATTCTGAGAGTTGTCGTCCTCGATATATCTTTTCCTACTTAAAGTGTCAGCCACCATATTGGCCTTTCCTTGATGATAATAGATTCTCAATCATAGCCCTTGATCAATTTGACTATGGCCTCTATCTCGTGTTTAGTGTAAAAAAAAATTTCAAAATTTTCTCATAAGTAAAGTTCTTGTCCCTTTCAGTCCGAACCTTATCGCAATTATTCTAGATTATTATTAGAAACCCTTAGGTCACGGTCCTTAAGCTGCGTAGATGTATCATTACATTTCATACAAAATCCTGTTTTTATTGTCGAGTATTTCTAACAAGAGGTTATTACTAATCTTATGTTCACTTTTTTTTTGAAAATCTTTATTCCTCGAATTCATACATGATTGGTCTTTCCCGAATTCATTAGTCCTTATCCAAATAGTGTTTCACAGAAGCGTACCTCACTAATCACGTTATATCTCTATTATCGTTCTTTTATAACCATGTTAACGATCCTTATGATGATAACTAAACATGGTATTCCCCCTTTTTTTTAAAAAAACAACTTACTCATCACGATGCTCCGATTGCACCATCATAGCACTGAGCTCTCAGTCTCATATTATAACCATTGGTTCTCAACTATACCTCTCTTTGTTCGGAAGGCAATCAGCCTTGGAAAAATGATTTTCGCGATATCGATGCAATTTAGATAATCTTAACAAGATTTCAAAATCTATTATCGGAAGAAATAATGAGCTCTGAATAAAGGAGTCACAACACTCGGAAAATTTATAACTTGGAAGGAAGAATACAACAAGGATTATCCTTCCATGTCCTTAGAATTTTATATGGTGATATTATAGAGAATATCCCTTGAAAGCAATTATTGCTAAATAATAACATCAAACGAATGATACTTATAAGATTTTCCCATTGAAAGAATACTTTTCTTTTGAATAACGAAGGAAATATGAAATAACATTCTCAACCAAAGGTTGATCATTGAGGTTTCAATAATGATGTTATTTTGAAGGAAGGAATTTTACTCAACGATTTAACAAATAAGGAAGTATATTATTCTTCAATCACTTCATGATTTTAATTGGTTATTCGTTATATCAACGAAAGAATAGAATATTTTATGAACAAAATATTTCATAAACTGAATATGAATTCTCGTTTGAGTGGGCTACCTAGTTAGGTCTCAATTAAATAATTCTTTGAAAATTTCATCAACAATTAAATCTGGCATATATAATGCACTATGGAATAATAAAAAAATTTGATTGGAAGTGGAACTAGAAAAATAATAACTAGTCCATATCAAGCAATATTATCAACCGGCTAAGAAAATGGCCAGCACAATTGGTTTGGCCCATAGTAACTAGCTAGGACGATTAGCTAGGCTTTCATCGTATTCATTTAAAATTTTGACTAGTTAGGACAATTAACTAGTCATTCATGAGAACATATGCAACTAGGCATATTTCAGTTTGTTTGTAAAAATCTCAACATCGGAACCACTGAAGAAATTGTGGCTACCTGGATGACGATTTTGAAATCAAGAGTTTTTTTTTGGGCCGAGAAAGACAATTATAACTCTGAATCGAGTGGTCTTGGCATCGGAACAATCGATAACCTCTTATGAAATATTTCTTGCCAATAAAAGGGTACACTCAGAGGTGTTCTCGTTCACATACCTTATTAGATTCTCAAATAGAATTGAATTCGAAATACCAATATCAAATTGATACCCTTACTATGATTTTAAAGTTTAATATACAATTTCATCCTGATTAGAAGAAAAGGATTCCCGAGGAATCTATGGGTATTAGATTATCCATGTCTTTAACAATTTGTTAAATATTTACAATCTCGACTGAGAAGAGTAAGTATGAAAGATAAATTAAATGAAGATATTCATTATGAATATTCGTCAATGAATTGAGGAAAAAGAAATTCCTTGGATAATTAAAATAAAGTATAAATAGCTCTGAGCTGAACAAGAAGATCATAATCTATGGATGAAAGTTTATTGATCAACTAAAAGAATTGAACAAGTCCTGATGCGGAGAAAGACTATTCAAGATGCTCACATCAGAAGTTCAAAGTAGGGAACGAAAAGGATTGCCTGATATAATCATCAAGGCAATACGAATGATCAACAATTTGGAGGGAGTAACGTGATAGTGAGTAGGTGCCAAAATATTTCACTGATTATCCTAACTCTCGTCATTATCCATCTGAGGATGATCCCACCTCTTCTTTTTCATAATTCTGTGTTTCAAATAGTTTCTCTTTCAACATTATTTTAAAATCACTTACTAACTTAACTTTCGCACGTATATCCGTCATTCCGGTGTTTTACCTCAAAGACATTACTCAGAAATATTCCAAAAACATCTGTTAAGCTGATAGTTTCCTGCTACATGAATCTGTTACTAACTATAAGTGGCCAGTTCCCCCTAAGATCAGATCAATGAGATCTCTTAGGGATCTCAATGTAGTCCATAATTTTAGTGGCATGTGTGTTTAAGTGAACATACGTTACCGAATATATTAGAGGTCTACGAGTATATATACGTAGCCTATGACATCATAACTACCGAAGAATTCCACTTTAGACTCACTGGTCTATCCTTTTTAAAAGGTTCTAAGATCGAACTATCGCTTATTGTAATCTTACTCCATTCAAGTGTAGTCATGCCATCGATTCTCAATGCTCTCGATCTCTGAGCTAAACCATCATAACCTTACATGTTAAGCACACTAATAATATCACATAGTGTACTCATCTTATGATGACATTCTTATATTACATTCAAATATTCCGTAATAGAATTAGAATCCTTAAGGGTATATTGGACACTATCTTTGGTGAGTTTGTGATTAATACGACATTCCCATCCTCATTGGTAAAATGACACCTTCAACTAGTTTGGGTCAATAACCTCAACTGTATACTAATAGTTAGACTTTATGGTTCTTATGTGATGCCCCTTCATGGGCAACCTATAAAGAACTACAATTAACCATACTCGTGTTATCAAATGAACATATGGCGTTGATAATGTCGTCTTTACTCCAAATGCCATGGAGACTCAGCTCCAAGTTCTACATCCACATCCTTGCCAAATCATATATGATTATAATTTTTCTTCTCATTATTCTGATAATCTCTAATGGTTCTATTAGTCACACTTTAATACCTCAAATATACATTTAATATAACCTACACATTGAGGCTACATCCGGTAGTCCAGTGATGAACTCTATATGAGCTCTTATGAAATCTCACATCTAGACAAAATCCTAACACTCTCATTTCTAAGTACTATAACTTAATGCTCTAATACCATTTCTGTAACGCCCCCAAATCCGGGGTCAGGAACCTAGGTCATCACGCAATTCTTCAATCAAGTGTAACCTGCATTAACTCGATAATCCAATAATTCCATATCACAGACCCCCAATCTCACACACTCATAAGTTATAGCCTTAGAAATGACATACGGCAAGTATCATCTGTTATTAAAAGTCAAATGTACTTTATAGGATCTCAAATAATTATTCATAACCTCTACTTGAAGTTACAATAATTACGACTGATATCTTATACCTATCTGATTCTCTGGCACACCTGAGACAAGGCTGCCAGGGATTCTCCCCATGACTGCAAGCGACTAAGTCCCACACCGACATACTGGTTATCTGTTATGTTGTGTCATTTAAAAAAAGTAAGAGTGAGCTATATTGCCCGGCATAATAATGTACAGTGTGAAAATGACTGTATGATAAATTCATGTAAAACATCATATATGATAATTACCTTTTATTCAAAAATAGTTTTCCTTGCTGACATACACCTTTTCATGAAAATAATTATTTAGTGGATTTTATTATCCTGCGAATACCTTAATAGTAAACCCAACACCTAGGCTTGGGTTACGGTATTGCATCACAATTCCAATTGGAAGAATAGGACATTCGTTGGAGCCACCACATACGATGATCAGTCATACTATGATAAAAGTAACCTTTTCGACTAGTAGAAGGACGACACCTTCGTATCCCGGTTATCACCCTTGCCGCATACGGGCTATGTGTCCTCATTTCGGGTATACACACACTTCACAGGTCCTTAGGTACATGTTGTACCGTCTCCTATGGTACCAGTAGTCTATCAAATACACGAAGTACTTGGATCCTACCCCTCCCTTGTCCTTTAGGAGATCCTATCATATCTCGAAAACTCGAACCACATCGAAGTTCCCCCAAGCGTTTTGCTTGTTGATTGGCATAGCTTTACTTCATATATATATATGTACTTCCGAAAGTTTTCGGAGGAAGTACTAGGGATGTGAGTTGACCGTTGTCAACAGATAATTAAAAAAGGGGGAAAAGTTTCTCCTTGAAACTATA
Source organism: Apium graveolens (assembly GCF_009905375.1). Classification (NCBI taxonomy): domain Eukaryota; kingdom Viridiplantae; phylum Streptophyta; class Magnoliopsida; order Apiales; family Apiaceae; genus Apium; species Apium graveolens. Next base: position 110,107,956 of record NC_133649.1, on the reverse strand, counting down.
TTCAAAATATTAAATAAGTCGTAATAATATTCTCCGATGATCTGAAATTATTCAAATGATTTTCGAAATCAGAAAGTAATTTAAATCCGGTTCTATGATTTTTAAATCATAAAAAATCCCTTTAATAAATAATAATTAATTAGATGATAATCAGTAAATAATTAAACCTTGAATGATTTTACTCTCGTAAAAGAATATTTAAAATAATATTCCTCAACTAGTTTATGTCTATGAAATTAATAATCTTTAATGTTTAATCGGGTTTGAAATAAATAATCGTTAGAGTATACTTCTCCCATAATAAAGAAATAGGTATATAATGTTTATTATTCGAACAATAAAATATAGTTGAGGGAATATGATCGTTGGTAAGTCGTTTTAATAAAAGTTCGAGGTATTTTAATGTTTCGTAAGTGGACGTTGAGTCCCTTTAAAACGTACTATTATGGACTTGTAATCGTCCTATAATATCACCGGAATGATTCCCGAATTTTTATTTTATAAAAAAAAACTGTCCGACTCTTGGTCTTAAAACTTGTACATCACATTCTACTGTAGCACTAATATTTATAAATAAAACATCTCCAGAATACTTCCGGGTTTTCATCAATTGTTTTACTGACCGACCCTCGGTCTAAAATATATACACGCCATCCTACTCGCTAGCGTTAACGTTCTCAATTATAAACTCCTCCGGGATACCTCCGGGTTTTCATAAACTTACACCGACCGACTCTCAATCTAAACATAACATTTCGAATTCGGTTATGAACATATACTAGAAATTATCAACAATTGAGTAATGTAATACATCTCAAACTTCATAAAACAGTTTAAAGTAATCTCATGCATATATCACAGTTTTGTAAAATATTCACAACACAACAGTTCTTAAAAGGTAGAGTTTGAAAACTTGCCTGGGTATCTCGAGGTGGAGGATGCTCTAGGTTCCGCTCGGAAATCTATAATCATAACATAATTCAGTTCGTTAGGTCCCGTTCTAATTTACGGCTACCCGCACTCATGCGCTAATTATTATGCACCCTCTCGACTTATTTTATCCTTATTATTCCTTTAAGTCCTTATTCACATCATGGTCGCTTCATTTTTCAAAGAATCTTAAGTTCATTTTCATTTTCGCCGTAGGCTGCGCTTATGGATTCTACGATTTCTAATCGCGCGGTCTCGGCTCCGATATTTTTATAAAATTGAAAATCATTATTTTCATTTGAAATCTTTATGGAAGTTAGGAAACTCAATTTACTACTCTCTGCACAATTTTCATGATTTATGAATATTTTATATAATAATAAAGTTTTATTTTTCAAGAAACTACAGTTTAAATCCTCGGGACTTTCTGCAGAAACTTAAAGTTACGTTTTGTTCATTTTAGTGAGATTACGTTTACAATCGGAGTTTTGTTTACGCCTTACCAACAATCAACATATCATCATCAACACACTAACTCCTCTCAAGAACATCATGTTCTTGAGGCAACAACAATCAACCCTAAATCTACTTAACTAAACATCAAGATCTTAACAATATCACCACCAAAACAAGGTTTACCACTACATACTAAAAGGATCTTGAAATTGAATCTTAAATAAAGTTGGGTCAAAGATTTTTACCTTTCTTGAAAGCTTGAGATGTGTTCTTGAAGATGGTGGAGTCTTGGTAGTGCTTGGTATGGTTTTTGGAACCTAAAACCACCATTGAAATCAAGAAACCAAAGAAGAGTTACTATTCATACTATTCACTAGCAACTTTCTTGATTTTATTTCTCCCATCAAACCTTGATAAAAAAGGATCAAAGAATTATATTACCTTAGTTTGGTTTTTAGGAAGCTTGAGAATTAATGGAAGGATTTATCCATGGCTAGAACTTGGAGATTTGATTTTGAATTCTTGGTTTTTGATGATATAGTCGAATGAAGTGGTTTTGGGAGAGAAGTAGGGTTTTTATGCTTGCTTCCTTGGTTGCTTCTTGGTTGCTTCTTGGAAATGAGGTTTTGATAGCTTGTAATTGATCTTTATTCTCTAGTATATATCCTAGGATTTATTCTTATTGCCAAATCCTTGGACAAATCTAGCTAGGCTTCCTAGTTTACAAGCTAACGTAATTAGCTTAGCCATTTAGCATACTATTCTCTAGCGCTTGGTTGATCATCCTATACCTTAGCTCACTATTTGATAAAGTAACCATGGTTACTTTCCTACCATGGTTAGGTAGTGCATTACGTTTATTTAATCGTTTACGTGTTCGCTCAGTCGCTTAAACGTTTTCGTAATACTTTCTCGAAAATGGTTCGCGACGTAAATTTTTTCGTATTTATTCCTTATGCTTTGAATTATCATACTTGAATATAAATCCGTAGGGTTTTAAATTTTTAATTATATTATGATTCCCGTAATCCTCGATGATTCGTAAATATGGTCATTTTTCAAAGTTCGTTTTCTTCGAAAACTAATAGCGTTTACATACACTCATTTGGTACGTATAATCATAATATCAATTTCGAATCTCATTTTCTCACGCATATCATAGTGTGGGCTAAAAAGTTGTTCCCGTCCGTCAGGGTTACTATTCATTAAACGTTTTACAAGGTCTCAAAAATTCAAGTTATTATATTACTATTCATAAAGGTCTTTTACAGATGTCAAAAATTTGGGTTCTTACAATGATTGCAAAGTCAGATACTGAATCATCAAATTCTGATGATGACTCAAATACTGATACTGAATCAGATACTGATAGTGATCATAATAACAATGAAGATATGGATCAAATGGCTGCCCTACTGGTTAAAAGCTTCTAGAAGATGGTCTACAAGAACTTCAAGAAAGGGAGAAGATTTTCCAAAAAAGGTTCCAATTCCTCAAACTCTGATAAGAGGAACAACAGAAGAAATACTGATGGGAAGGATTCTAGATATGGAAAACTTGACAAGTCAAAAGAGAGATGTTTCAACTGTGATGAAATTGGACACTTTGCAGCTGACTGCAGAAAACCCAGAGCTGAGAAGAAACAAGACTTGATCTCAAGGAAGAGAAACTGGGATGATTCATCAGATTCAGATGATGGAGTCAATTATGCTCTCATGGAAAAAAATGATGTTGAGGCTAACAATGCTGAATTAAAGGTATCTCAAACTACTCTTGCTGTTAATACTGATGATATCTATAAATTAAGATTATTTTTTAAGTCTCTACATGTTTGTTACAGGGATCAAACCTTATAGAATAATGGAATCAAGAGTGAAAACTCTGTGTTAAAGAAAATGAATGATTACCTAGAAATTGAGTTGCTTTCAATGCTAGAAATTCAAAAAGAAAGAGATAAGGTTATTTATGTTAAAGAAAAATTGTTAGAAAAACATGCTTATTTAGAGAAGAAGCTAGTAAGAAAGAGAAGTCATTAAACTTTGGACTAACTCAGGAAAGTCAACTCAGGAGATTTTAGAGAATGGCTGTTGGGGATCAGGATTTGGATATTCAGCAAGATCTAATTCTGATAAGAAAAGTGGAAAAGAAACTGAGAGAATAGAACCAATAAAAACTGATAGCAAGGTCAAACTAAACAAGGTTCAAATAAAGACCAGTAAGTTTAATCCTAGTGCTAATACTGTTAAGTCAATCCATGAGGAAGGTACAACCTCAGCATCTAGATCAAACTTAATTACTGATAAGAGTGAACAAGTTCACACAAAATCAGTAAATATTGGTTCAATGACTCAGAAACAGCTTAAGCAAAAGGTGAAGGTTCTTCACATGTAATCAAGAGAAAAAGGTCTAGGAAAAATAGGAATGGCAAGGTAGGTGTTAATAAGAATGGAAATTATATAACCCATCCCAATGCACCTAGAAAGACCGATTCAAACTATGGTAGCACTAATCATCTCGCTAATTAGTGCAAGAAGAATAAAAAGATTAATGTTGTTCCTTCCAAATCAGAGTTTAGGAATAAAACAGTTAGATATAAACCACAGAGTCTTTGTTTTCATTGTGGTAGTGTTTGGCATTCTATTTATACATGTAAAGAGTATCACAGTTTATATTATGATTATAATAAACTGAAACCCTCTTTAATTGAAGAAAAATCTGTTTCCGCATGTATAAATACTGATAGGAAGGATGTTAACATAAAATCTGATAAAAAGTCTTCCGCGGCATTTGTTAACAAACTTAAGAAGGCCAATGGATCCAAGAAAGTCTGGGTCCTTAAAAACACTAACTAATTCAAATTATTGATTGCAGGGTGACAGGAGGAATGCTCTATTCTTGGATAGTGGATGCTCAGGACATATGACTGGTTACAAATCCCTGATATCAGAATTTGAGGAGAAGGCTGGCCCAAACATTTCTTATGGAGATGGCAAATTAGGAAAAATCTTGGGATATGGAAAAATCAAAATTGGAAATGTCATCATTGAAAATGTAGCTCTAGTTGCATGACTGAAGCATAATTTGACCAGTGTGAGTCAAATCGGTGACAGAGGTTACCATGTCAACTTCTATGAGGAGCATCATAAAATTTTCAGTAAGTCTGATGGAAAGATTGCATTGACTGATTTAAGACATGGTAGTTTATATGCTCTACTGAGTAGAGCATCTGTGGAAGACAGCTGGAACTCGCATAAAAGACTATATCACCTCAACTTCAACAATATCAATGAACTTGTGAGGAAAGATCTTATGAGAGGATTGCCCAATGCAGTTTTTACTCCCGATGGCTTATGTGACTCATGCCCGAAAGCCAAGCAAAGGAAAACTTCTTTAAAGAGTAAAAATGAATCCTCCATTCTTGAACCGTATCATCTACTTCATATTGATTTCTTTGGACCAGTAAATGTTATGTCAATTGTCAAGAAGAGGTATGCACTCGTAATTGTTGATGAATATACAAGATACACATGGGTGTATTTTTTGCACACCAAGGATGAATCTCCATCCATTCTTCTTGATCATATGAGGGAGCTGGAAAAAGGGTCAATATACAAAGTGAAGATCATCAGAAGTGATAATGGAACTGAATTCAAGAATAGCTCTATGGAAGAGTTCTGCAAACTTAAGGGGATAAAATAAGATTTTTCTGCTCCTGGAACTCTACAACAAAATGGAGTTGTTGAAAGAAAGAATAGAACTCTGATAGAAGCTGCAAGAACCATGCTAGAGGAAGCAAGATTGGCTACCTACTTCTAGGCTGAGGCTATGCAAACTACTTGCTTTACACAAAATACAACATTGAGGCTGAAGTCGGATTTGGCTTGGCGGCGACTCATCCCAACATCGCCAAGGCCAGGCGCTAGGTGCCAAAGTGGGCGACTGCATGGAGCTTGATTGACGCTTGATGGTGGGCTGATTTAAACTTGGTTGCTAGTGCTAGTTGGCTTGACCAAAATCAAATTGTGTTGGGCTGAATATGTGGCTGGCTGGGCAGCCAAGATGCATTATATTATTGGGCCTAAAGGCTGGGTTAATTATTGGGCTCATGTGGGGAAAATAAATTCTGGGCTACAAGTGGCATGGCTGTGAGATAATATAAATGGGGGTAATAGTTGGGCTGTATATATATATGTGTATATATATATTGATGGGTTTCTAGAGATTGCTAGCAACTACTTAACTGATTGCACAAGCGAATGGTTAGCTGCCAGTTGTCACTGTGACTGCTGGAAACTACTTGACTGAGAATAACTGCCCATATAACTTCGCAGCAAGGGAGAAAAACGTGGGAACATATAGATAAGCATATATTTGATGTAATCTGTATCTTGTATTCAATATTCTGCACATAGAAAATTGTATAGAGAAAGATAGGCAAATATTATAGTTTTGTCTTATATTCTCATGTATCCTTTTGGGTTGTGATGGCAATGAAAAGATTTGGAGTGTGTCTCCGCTAAATTCTGCTGTGTGCTTATATTTACTAGTGGCTATAATTAGATTAGCATAAGTATAAATGAAGGGTGTTGGCTGCTGTTCTTGTGGTGCTTGTCCATACTAGGCGTCTGGGGCTGTTAGGGCGACTGGTGTTGTCGGGGCCGCGACTGAGCGACTGAGAGCAGGACGCACATGAGACTTTGGAGAAAAAATAGGCTTGTGACAACTGACATCAGAGTTGTGTTGGTGAATTCGTGGGTTTAATCATGGTTGGAAACTCTACGGGTGAACGATTGACAAGGCTGGAGGAATTTGTTAGAGTTCCTCTGTCAACAGATGATATATTATTGGCAAATAACATCTATAACCTTTATGAAGGTCTGGGCAAAGTGAAGGCGATGGTTGAGACTCTCAATGGAGTTTATGATGGCAAGTTTGCACACTTATTTGCAACAACTGTTGTGTTTACTGAATTGATTAGAGATCAAATGTAGAAGATGAGTGATGAGATCACTATCTTGAAGAGGGTTGTGGCTGGGGGCGCCTCGAGTGGTTCAAGTGTTGGCCACTCTAAGTTTAAAGTTTCGGAACCAAAAGCGTTAAGTGGTAGTCGGAATGCTAAGGAACTTGAAAACTTCTTATGGGATATGGAACAGTACTTTAAGGCTGCCCACATTGGAGAAAATGAGAAGGTAACGGTTACAAGTATGTACTTGATTGGGGATGCGGAATTATGGTGGCGTACATGGACGGATGATAATGAGGATTCGACGAGGCAAAGAATTGATAGTTGGGAAATGTTGAAGAAAGAGTTGAAGGATCAATTCTTGCCCAATAATGCTGCATGGTTGGCTAGAGAAAGCATGAAAAATCTAAGGCAAGCGGGTACTATTCATGATTACGTGAAGGAGTTCAGTTCACTGTTGTTGGATATTAAGAATATGTCAGATGAGGACAAGTTGTTCAACTTTGTGTCGGGAATGAAGCCATGGACAAAATCAGAATTGAAAAGGCAGAATGTAAAATATCTGAATAATGCAATTGCTGCCGCTGATGGGCTGGTTGATTACAAAGTTGGGAATTCTGCTGGTGATGCTGCGAAAAATAAGGGTGTTCGCTGGAAAAGGAAAAGGGCTGAAAGACAAGAAAAAGTTCAAAAAGAAAGATGGTGACGCCCAAGCCAAACCCAAGAATGATGGTCAGTCTAAGGCAAAGAGCAAGGGCTGCTACATTTGTGGGGGTCTTCATATGATGAAGGAATGTCCTAGAAAATAGAAGTTGAATGCCATAATTAAAACTGAAGAGAGTGAGGCGCATCATAAGGTGCCTAGGCGTGTTAATCCAATGAGGATGGTGAATGCCCTATAAATTGAGGAAATGGTGAAGACTCACGGGCTGTTGTATGTGAACGTTATCATTAATGGTCAGAGTGTGATGGCCATGGTAAACACGGGTGCTACTAATAGATTTGTGGCTGAGAAAATTGTTAAGTTGCTGGGTCTTAAGTTGCATACTAGTACAAGACAATTTAAAGCTGTGAATGTGAATGCTCAATAGGTTGGAGGTGTGGCTTGTGTGAGTGTAAAGATTGGACCATGGGAAGGGAAGTGCAAGCTGTTGGTGATGCCCCTTGATGATTTTGATATCATATTAGGAATGGATTTCCTATTGGCAAAGAATATTTTGGTGATGCCTTGTTATGGGGGAATATTCATAGGCGATGAGAAACAACCTTGTTTTGTGAAAGGTATTCTAGAGAAGTGGGATAAGGGAAAGGTAGACAATGGGTTATTATCAGCCTTTCAGGTTAAAGCTGGATTGAAACGTGGTAAAGTAACATATCTTGCAGCCTTGGTTGAAGTGAAGCTAGATCAAATGGTTGAAGTTCCAGATTCTGTCGCTGAGATACTAAGGGAATTTGATAATGTTATGCCCCCTGAGTCGCCTAAATCCTTGCCACCTAGACATGTCATTGATCACAAAATTGAATTGGAGCCTGGTGCTAGGCCACCTGCACAAGCCCCTTACAGAATGGGTCCATAAGAACTTGGGGAACTAAGGAAGCAGTTGAATGGTTTGCTGGAATCAGGGTTGCTGTATCCCTCCAAGGCTCCTTATGGTGCTCCAGATTTATTTCAGATGAAGGCAGATGGGTCTTTGAGAATGTGTGTGGATTATCGAGCACTGAATAATATGACAATTAAGAATAATATCATGTTCCAAATGTGGTTGAGCTCTTTGACAGAATTTTACGGGTGAAGTACTTCAAAAAGTTGGATCTAAGGCCAGGCTATTGGCAAGTTCAGATTGCAATAGAAGATGAGTCCAAAACAAACATGCATTACTAGGTATGGGTCTTTTGAATTTCTAGTAATGCATTTCGGTTTAACGAATGCTCCTGCCACATTTTGTAATCTTATGAATGATGTGCTATATGACTACTTAGACAAATTTGTGGTAGTATATCTTGATGATATTGTCATATATAGTGAAAGGCTAGATGAGCACCTAGAACATTTGAAATGTGTATTCTTGAAACTGCATGAATATAGCTCTATGTGAAGAAGGAGAAGTGTGAATTCTGCAGTACATAAATTATGTTCCTTGGGCATGTGATTAGTCAAGGACTTGTGAAGATGGATTCAAGGAAAGTTAAGGCCATTGTTGATTGGTCTGCCCCTACTAAAGTTGCTGAACTTAGGTCCTTCCTTGGGTTAGAGAACTACTACAAAAAGTTCATTTTAGGGTATTCAAAAATCATGAAAAGCCTCACTAATTTGTTGAAGAAGGATAGTAAATGGGAGTGGTCCGGGGGTTGCATGAAATCCTTTAAAAAGTTGAAGCAGATTATGGCGACTAAGCCGGTACTTAGACCTTCCTGATTTTGAGAAGCCATTTGAGGTGCACACTGATGCTTCAGATAAATCTGTTCGTGGTGTGTTGGTTCAAGAGGGTTATCTGGTTGCATATGAAAGTAGAAAGTTTAAAGATGTTGAGTAGAGGTATACTACTCATGAGAAAGAAATGACTGCTGTGATTCATTGCTTAGAAGTCTGAAGACATTACTTGTTGGGTAGAAAGTTCGTGGTGTGTACAGATAATATAGCTAATACTTACTTCAAAACTCAGAAGAAATTGACTCCAAAGCAAGCTCGTTGGCAGAATACTTGGCAGAATTTGATTTCACTTGGGTGCATAAGCCGGGAGCCTAGAACCATATGGTTGATGCTTTGAGTAGAAAGGTGGCTGTGAAAGAATTTGTGAATGCTCTAACAGTCATAAACTCAGATTTTGTGGGATAAATCAGGGCACTTTCGGGAAGTGATGAGGCATATAAGCGACTTATGAAGGAAGTGCGTGAAGGCATTGTTCGTAAGTATTTGAATGAAGATGAGATGTTGCATGCCAAAGGCAACGGTCTCTATGTTCCTTGTGGTGGGAGTTTGAGACTACAGATTTTGAGTGAGTCACACGACTCTAAGTGGGCTGGACATCCGGGTGTTGAAAGGATGTATGTTTTGCTGTGTAGAACATATATTTGGCCCAAGATGTTAGAAGACACAAAAGCGTATGTGAAGTCATGTTTGGTTTGTCAACTTGACAAAACAGAAAAGAAGAAGGAAGCGGGTTTGTTGCAGCTTCTTCCAATCCCTAGTTGGCCATGGAAGTCTATATCATTGGATTTTATTTCAGGGCTGCCTAGTACTGATGGGATGCGATCTATACTTGTGATTGTGGATAGATTCTGTAGGTATACTGTGTTTGTCCCTGCACCGCATGCTTGTCCGGCTGATGTAGCTGCTGGGTTGTTTTTCAAGAACGTGGTAAAATACTTTGGGCTGCATGAAGATGTGGTTAGGGATAGGGATGCAAGATTCACTGGAAGATTTTGGACAGTTTTGTTTGGGTTGCTGGGGTCTGAACTAAAATTTTCTACAGTGAATCATCCTCAAATGGATGGCCAAACAGAAAGGTTGAATGCTTTGCTAGAGGAATACTTGAGGCACTTTGTCACTGCGAATCAGAAAAATTGGTTAGGCTTGATGGACCCTACACAGTTCTGCTATAACTTGCAGCATTCATCATCAACAGGCAAGAGTCCTTTTGAGATGGTTTTGGGAGTGCATCCTAGAACTCCAAATGAGGTAGTGATTCAGAGAACGGGTGGAAATTGTCCTGCTGCTTATAGATATGCTATTGGGAGACAAGAAATGTTTGAAGATGCTCATGACAGTCTTAGTAAAGCACAACATAGGATGAGGAAGTATGCTGATAAGAAGCGCATGTCTTTGGAATTTCAAGTTGGGGACAAGGTGTTGTTGAAATTGACACCACAGATTTGGAAGAAGATTAGTTCAAAGTCAGTTCATCATGGGTTGATTCAGAAATATGATGGGCCATTTGAAGTTATCAAGGAAGTTAGTGTTGTTGCCTATCGATTGAATCTTCCTGCTAGGATGAAGATTCATCCAATATTCCATTTGAGTTTTCTAAAGCCTTTTCATGAAAGTTTATTGGGTCAAAGGAAGGAATTAAAGCGGGCGCCTCCTACTATTCAGAAACAATCTGACAAGATGGTTGATAAAATTCTTGATCATCGAACTATGGGAATGAGTAGGAAGAATAGAAGGACTGATTACTTGATGAAGTGGAAAGGTGAATCAGAAGTGGATGCTATGTGGAAGAGAGATGTGACTTTATGGCAATTTGGAGATCATATTAAGGAGTACTTGGAAAACTCTCCAATGAGGACATTGCCCTCTTCAAGTGGGGGAGGTGTAACACCCCCAGATCCGGGGTCAGGGATCCGGGTCGTCACGGTCTTTCTTTCCACAATATCACTTCACTTAATTAACAATAAATAACCTCATGCTGTGACCCCACACTAACACACACCACAACCCGTTATAGTCTCAGAGATGAAATTGAAATAAGTACAAGTCTTTGAATCCCCAATTTAAAAGTTATTACAACCCAAAAATGATTACTTGATAAGTTTACAATTAATTGCCATTATCTTCCACAAGTTATAATTATACATAATTGATTCCCAAAAGTAGAAGGTCTGATCTACAAATAGATCTACCTCTGCAGCTATAGCAGCTATGATCTCAATGGGAAGGCGCGGGGCGCTTCCCACGCTCTTGCGCTGGGTCTGCTTGAGTCTGGCCATCTTTCCTAACTGTTGTAGTGTTATGAAGAAATAAAGCAAGAGTGAGCATTACAGCTCGCAAGATAATATATAGTGTAAATAATAATGCAAGCATCTAAATGGATAACTTGCTGGAAACCTTTATCAGGTGAAAGATAATTATTTACTTGATATAAGCAAAAACAAGGGATGAAGTTATCAAATACTTCACTATACTTATATCATTTATAAAGCTACTTGAACTACCACTGTTCAAAGTATTATAGGTTTCAAAAGGTCATCCCATAGATGAGACCACAAGTTAAGACTTGAATAGATTCAATCTTTGAAATATTATTGAATGAAATAAAGTTACGAGATACTTTATTTAGTCCCGATATATATATCCACATATATATCTCTTAAACATTTCCTAGAACCTCTGTTATGTAAAGTATGAACAGAGTTTGTAACATCCAATGAATTTTGGAAAGGAAAAGAATTTTGGCATAAACCCGATATCTTGTTGATCAGGCAAAGATACCAATAAGTAACCTTTTCTACTAGTAGATGGATGAATCCCCCACCGGTCATCATCCTGGCCACATAAGGACCTTGTGCTGGACCGCCACCCGGCCTCTTACGCATTGATGGACTGCCATCCAGCCACTTACACTTTGATAGACCGTACCCCGGCCTGTCGCTTATGCCGACTCAATTAGAGGGACTTACTTCCCGAACGTTGGGCAAGTAATCAAATTGTTTTCTCAAAACAGCAACCACGTTGCGAATGTAAAATACACCACAGAGCCGAATCCCCCAGGTTTTGAGCGAGTATTTAAATCTCCTTCGAAAGGAGGATCTTAAATATAAAAGAATGAGTTTTGGGATCCGCCCTAACTTTTAGAAATCATTTTGAAGACTCGAAAACATTTTTAAGAATGTTTGGAGTACTGCTGATTTATTAAAATAAATCAGTCCCGATATATTGGAAATATCTGAATATTATTATTTAAATAATATTCTCATAAAGATAATCCTTATAAGAATAATCGAAGTAGAAGTTTTAAAACTTATACTTGAAATGAATAATAATTAACCAAAGATATACTTATACGAAAGTACGATCTTTATTTGAATAATCGAAAATAAGTTTAATTATCGAAACATTATTCTTTAATAAAATAAAGAATATTATTAAATAATAAGTGGAGTCATAATACCTCGAATAAATATTATAAATAATATTCATTAAATAAAATAAACGGAGTCATACATCCTCAAATGAATATCCAATTAATAATCATTAAATAGAATAAACAGAGTCATAAGTCCTCGAATGAATATTCAAATAATATTCATTAAATAAAATAAAGTTATCGAATAAAACTTATTCGGTCAATAGTTTTGAAAACTATATCCATATATATATAAATATATATATATAATATACTCGGGAGCATCGACTCCCGGTTTAGAAAATGTTCGCCTTTGGGTCCCCTATACTAAGGGTATACGCCACTACTGCTTATCTCTAGCATAGGTATTATGCAACTAATAAGCATTTGAACCAACAGATATATAAATCAAGAATATGAAACAGACATGCATATATACCATATCACATGCGCCAATATATCGCAAAAATTTGCTAATAACAAATATGCATTTATCACAAGATCATGCATATACACATATACATCACAACAACAGTTTATACGGGTAGAAAACTTGCCTGAGCAACTGGGGGTTATAAATGGCTTGGGACGAGTCTGGTAACCTATAAACAACATATAAGTTGGAATTAAACCAAAGTCACTTGTAAATCTATACTTTAACCAATTTAGACTCTAACGCTCGCTTTGCGCTTAATGATTCTCTTAAGTCGCTCGAGTACCCTCGGCTCCACCATTTTTAATAAATTAACCATTACGAGTTTTAAGGTGATTCTTTCGCGAGTGTCTTACCAACTTCCTAACACACTTAACATAATTGTTTCATACTCCAATTAGTCCTTTAAGGTCTTTAACTAAGGTTTCAAAGTAAGGTGAGGGGTAATGATTCGTTCGTGAAACGTCGTTACTTAAAACGGCCGTTTCTCCTAAACCATACATCGGAATCAAACGAACCACATATCAAAATGAAGCTCGTAACATGAACTATCTAAACATGGCAATGGTCAAAACCTAGCAGGGAGTTCTCGGGTCCTAATGTTATGAACAAAAGCAGTCTAAAGTAAATCGGACATTACGACGGTTATATTTACGCGATTTCCCAATTTTATACCATTCCAATTCAACCACCAATCAATCCCAATTCATTCATACAACCAACATCCATCCACACTACATCATAACAGCCCCAATCAACTCAACATTAACAATTTATACTTATTCTTAAACTTGAATTTAAACTATACTTAAGTCCTTTAACCAATCAATAAGATTTCAACATTCAATTCACTACCATTCCAACCCAAACTCTAAACCAACAAGCATCAAGCTACTCTTACCATATCAACCAAAATCATCCTAATATACAAAGTAAAGCTAGGGTTTGGAGATGATATACCTTCCTTGAAGTGATGTGAGTAGCTAGGAAGTCTTAAGAAGCCTTGAGATGTCTTAGGGATGCTTGGATCTTAAAGGAAAAACAAGAAAAATCAAGTTAAAAATCTTGAAATCAATATTCATTATCTTCTTCATTGATTTCTTGGAGAAGATTGTGAATGATTTGGAGGCTTAAACTTATAGAATAGCCATAACTATGCATAAGGAGTACTAGATAATTATCTTACCAATTTAGGAAGCTTGGAACTTGAATTTTGAAAATTCTTCTCCTTGAAATGAGAAAAAGCCGAGAGCAATGTTGAAGAATGAAATAATTTTGTGTTTTTGATTTGTTTTGCCTAGCTTGGTTGATTTTCTTTTGATTTGTTTTGGTTAATTACCTTTTTAACCTTGAACTTTGTGTGGTTATCATTCATCCACACCTCCTTCCCCCCTATGTCATGCTTATGTCACCTTATGATGTCATCATCCCTTACTTGCCCTCTTCTTATTGGTTGGATGACCTCATCATCCCTAACCTCCTTGATTAACTTCCTAATTGTTTGCCTAATGACTGCTGATCTGTTATACGGTTCGCTTAACTTTCGTTCTCGTTTCTCGTTTGAGGGATCATACCCGGGATCTTATTACTTGGGTTTCCTTAACCTTTCTCAATACATTATAATCCTTTTATGATCCTTTCTTATAATCCTTTAATTTAAATCCTTTTTATCCTGTTACCTTATACTCAATTCTTTCCGTATCTAGTGGATTTTCGGGAAAAATCAAAGTGTTCGGAATTGGATTCTGACGATCTTTACATACACTTATATACCATATAGAGTACTAATAAAATCTCAGAATATCCATAAAAGAAACCCTACATAGTGTGGCATGAACAGTTTTCTTATTCAGCAATATCAGCAAAAACACTATTCATAAGGGTTAAAAAAAGTTCAAAATTTTGGGGTTATTACAGGAGGGTTTGTAAGCACTTAAGGCTGAAGTCAGATTTAGTTTGGCGACGACTCATCCCAGTGTCGCCAAGGCCAGGCGCTAGGCACCAAAGTGGGAGATTGCATGGAGCTTGATTGACGCTTGATGGTGGGCTGATTTATACTTGGTTGCTGGTGCTAGTTGGCTTGACAATATTCAAATTGTGTTGGGATGAATATATGGCTGGCTGGGCAGCCAAGATGCATTATATTATTTATAACATCCGGGATATCGCGTGTAATTATTTTTATCAATAAATAATTTTTATATGATTATTATGTGATTTTTGGTGAATTATCTGATGAATGGTGTTGATATGTGAATGCTTATATGTGATACTGTATACATATGTTAATTTTATTATGACCAGAATAAAATAGAGATAATTACGGTATTTTTTCTGGTAATTTTTGGGCTGTCATAGGATTTTATAGTGATTTATGAATTTATTATTATTTTCTGAATAATTACAAAATTATTTTATAAAGCCGGGAATCATCCGACTTCAACCGTTTTTAAATTTTTACAGCCCGAAACTCTTCCGAAAACTCCTTCCTAACCTAATTTGGTCATTCCGGACATTTTTCGTATTTTGACTTTTTCAATCCGGATTACGGTTTGACCCGTGCGCGGCCCGGCGCAAGATTTTCGATACGATAATCATTTCGGTGAACCAACAAAACCCATATTTTCGAAAGATGGGATATTATTACGTTATTTTCATATATAGTGTTTTATAAGAATCCCGGTTTGGATAATTATCTAATACGGGTATCGAATCGGATCATTTTTGCAGTTACTTAGCGGCTAAATAACTAATTTAACGATCCAAAATGATCCAAAACGAGCCAATATTCCAAAAATATATATATCCCTGTTATTATTTCATTTTATTCGTATAATCACAATCAGTCAGTAAAACCCCGTAAAATACAGAGAAAATGTCAAATTGATAGTCTGTTCTTGAGAATCAAACATACGCACGAAGGCGTTATCGAACTCCGATTCGGGCGTGCCATATATCAAATCAAAGCTCTCGAAAAGTACTTTCATAATCAATCATCTGTTTTATGCAGGAATCAAGGTATTTTTCTGATTTAATTATTTTATTTCAAATTATTTATGAATCAAATTATGAAAATTTGTTCTTGATGTTGTTGATATGATTTGATGATTCCATCATGTAGATAGTATTTTTCTGGTCAATTTGGTATATTATATGTTAAAAATAGAGTTCAATAACATATAGAAAAGGGCGTTTGATTTTCAGAAAGGAAATTAGGGTTAAATCGTTTGAATGTTCTAAATTGAAATTGAGATTTTTAATTCGGTTGATTTTGGGTGGATTTGAAGGTTACAGAATTATAGATCGTGCGAAGCCCAATTGATTCATGTATTTGGTTGTGATGGAAGGTCCCAGAATCGACTCACCCGAGTTCTTGAACTCGGCGTCGTCGCGTTATTCAGTCAAAGATTCCGACCATTCCTGAACGTTTCAGTTAATTTCGAATGCATAAATACATTCCTGGAAGCAAGCACGTTAATTCCCCATAATTTGATGAGTTTTTGGGACGCTTCTGAGTTACCGGAAAGCTCGGCGGTCGTCATTAATGGCGACCGGCTGGCGAACGGCGACAGAGGCCAGTGAACGAGGAAGACAGAGGGGGGGGGGGCAAATTGCAGTTTAGCCCCCTGTGTTTTGCAAACCTTTTAAATTTCGGATTTCTGTTTTCAAAAATTCCAAAAATCATATTTCCATTATATTTAATTTCAGAAAATCAGTTTTAATTATTTTAAATTCAAAAAATTACTTTAATTGTTTATTTATTCAAAAATAAATCGAAATTATTTTATTAATTAATTTTAATTAGTTTTTAATTATTTTAATTAATCGATTAATTTATAATTAATTGATTAATTAATTTAATTAATTATTAATTAATTCTAATTGATTTAGTAATTAGATTTAATTATTTAAAATTGATTTAAAAATTCCGAAATATTGTTTCGAGCTTTAAAATATTATTTTAAATTTATTTCAAGGCTCGATAATTATTATAAAATTATTTTAAAGTCGAATTTGGGTATTCGAACCCTATTATTTAAATATAAAATGATGTGTAGTCCCGTTTAAATTCGGAAAAATGTTTAAAAATTCGTATTAAATACCTGGAAAATCAATTTGACCCCGAATCTTTTTTGAAAAATTATTTTGATCGAATACCTTACGTGTTATGTGATATGTGCTAACTGATTGATGTGTTATATGTCTATGTGGTTATGGTGTGACTGTTTTAGTCATAACTTTCAATCCGTAAATCGGATTTGGGTGAAACGAAGGGTAGATAAAAGCTTATGACGTCTATATGACGATTAGAACAATATGAGTATGAGTAATTGATAAATACTTGTGATGCCTAGCAGAGTCAGTGAGGCATAGAAAAAGAAACCAGTGATCCATAAATAGAATCGAAGCGTAGAAAGAGAAGGCAAGTGATTGATAAATAGAAGCAAGACATAGAAAGAGAAGGAAAATGGTTGATGAGTAAAACTATTAGATGAGTACAAGTAAAGTGGAAATCTTCGGTGATAAGGCAAGTACTTCTGAACCTTTTTCAAGCTATATTGCAAATATTTTCAAACTATTTCATAATATGTCGCTATTATTCAAAATAACTCATGTTTTATACTGCAAGCACTTTAAACTATTTAATCTTGAACCCTGATTCTTATTGAACTTGAGTCATAAGCCTTATTCTTCATAATCCACTGATTGTTGAATTCCCAGATACGAGCCATACACATACGATATTACTCCACAAATACATATCTACCACATAATGATTCTGATATTGAGTTTCTTAACATACCAACCCTTATTCCTTATTTAACAGAAGACCAATTCTTGGAACCCTTGAACCCTTGGTCTTCTACTTTCTGAATCTTTCCTTGATTGAAAGCCAATCTTTTCGAATTCCCTGTTATGCCTTCATGGTGTTATGAATCACCCTACGCTTCAAGATAAATGTTGTTTATGATTCAGCTTATTGATTTACATTGGTTATCATATTGAATTATTTTAGAATTGGATGGTTTTATAAATGTGGACCAGATTTGTGGTCAGACTAGATTCGTGGTCATAATAGGCCAATGCGTGCCTTGGATCCAGTATATAGAGCAAATCTGGGAGCGTTGCTCGGGAATAGAGCGTGACTAATCAGCAGCCTAACCTTGGTTTTTAAAATGAAAAGTGAATATCCAATTTTAATCATTGCTTATTTAGAAACTTTATTCTTCTGACTCATTTCAATTGGTGATTGTTTAACCTCAATTGCTGCTATTATTACTTGCTGATCTAGTAAGCTCACTCTTGCAAAAATTTTATGTTTTCAACAGTTGGAAAGGAAATTGTTGGTAACGAGGATTCCCTATCCAGTGTGCGAGCTAGGATTTCCGTTTAAGTTGGATTGAGCTAGCAGGAGCTTTATATTATAGATGAGTTGTGTAAGATTGTAAGTACAATATCCTTAGCCATTGTAAGTTGAATTAGTTGGGATTTGGTATGATATAATAAAAGTTAAGATTATGGCTTGTTTTCATACTTTAACCTGTTGCGATCCGTGGTTGTGTACAGAAGGGTCAATGCATATAATACTTTATATACAGGTTTAAATATTGTGGTGTGTGTTATAGCCCCAAACTTCTGACCCGGGTTTGGAGGGCATCACAGGTTGGTATTAGAGCTATAGGTTATAAGTCACTGAAACAAGCCTAGATTATCGGGAATGGATAGATGGTTAGGATTAGGATTAGGAAATAGAAAGATAGAACGTCGAGAGGTTGAGTGTGATCAAATAGTAGGTTTTAATGGGATTCGTGATGAAATTCGACATCCTTATCTAGCGATGTGATTTTCAGATGGTGACGATGGAAGATTCTTTTATCCCTGGATCGTCTGATCATTCGGAGCCTTCATTTGGAAGACTATCATCCGATTCACGCCTTTCTCGTCCACCGATATTCGCCATGTCACCTCCTGTTACGACGGTTGCACCTTTTCAAGTTATTTTCTCATCCCCGGATGCGAGACTACCTAGTCGGGAATTCTCCTTATGCTAACCATAGTTCTGCCGGATGTTCGGCTGTGAGTGCATCTTTTCTATCTACCTTCCACCTTGTCCTATACCATCAGTTTAAAACCCGTACTAGGAGGTAATAGCCTCTATGAGGATGGATTCGAGAGCTACAGTATATGGTGAGTACATAAAATATTAAGAAGGGTGAGGAGAAACCTAAAGAGAGGATTCGTGTGTTTCGGAGAATATTTGCTACCGGATTGTGTGGAGTTACTAGTAAATATGTTATCTATAATTATCTTATGGAGTGAGCTAGATAGATGTCAATGGAATTTGAGAAGATTGGAAATTGAGTGTTTACTTGGAAATAGATGATGATGTTATGACTAAACATGATGCGTACAGTGGTAATGTAAGGTGATATTAGATGATCTTATTTTATAAAATAGAATTGATAGACCTATTATACTTAGTAATCGTAAAAGCGTATGATGGGAGTGTTACTAGTATGGAAAGTTAGAAGTGAAGTTACGGAGAAGATAATATGCGCCGGTAACTGGAGTTTTATCAACCAATGAAGGTAAATGAACCCAACGAGGGATAAAGGATATACATAAATGAATGAGCTTTTATCAGATTATGTTCCTAATTTGATACATTGTAATGGTTGAAAAGAACGACAACCAACTCATATAGTAATGACGACCAGGTGTATAATTTTTAAAATTTTAAACAAGCTTTTAAAAAGAGATTTTCTTAACAAAATAAGTTTTAAGAACTTGGTTGTCCAATTACTACTTGAGTTCTTATAAAATTCAGATTACCCAGAAGAATATTTGTTCTAGAAATTAGTATGGTTCATTTAGAAGGCCAAGTGGACCCGCTATTACGGAGGAACTGTTCATCCAATTTCTGAGACAATTAGAGCACAAGGAATATGTCGATTCATAAGAAGCTGAGTACGAGCAAAGAAGATTAAGGAAATCTCTAGACCTTCTAAAGGGGAGAATGTTATTAGAAAAAAGAGGCGACAAGGTAAACGATTAGCATCATAAGTGAAATTTGAAGTTATGAGTGAAAATCTCGTAAGATTGCAAATAAAATCGTATATGAACGTGGAAGCGTGACGCTAAAGATACAAGACCTAATAAGTGGGAAATTATTTTAATAATCGATTCAAGAAAGTATTTCTGAGAACTTTCTAAAGTTGATATATGACTCGGCATGGGATCTATTGATCGGAAAAGCGTTCAAGCCGTAAATAGATAAAATACGGATGGCGACCAATGATATCATTCTTTCTTATCATTATTATAAATCTCGAGTAAAGTATGAACTTTTTTTATGATCAGCTTTACAAGGTGATTGTTGAATCCCTTTCAAATCATTCCTTCTTCAAAATATTGTTTCCTAATTGGGACAAACAGTGATATGTTGTGACTATTTGTCAAAATGACAAAGAGTCTGGTGGGATGCCACCTAATCATGTGATGTGTGTCATATGGTATGAAAGACTGGCCATCTTGAGTACTAATATGGTTGTCTCATTCTTTTGTAAATCATTATTCATTCTTTCTTCTTCAATCCTGATTTGTTTATCCATGAATTCTTCCGATTGTTTCCTTGTACTCTTATTCCTTACAAAAAGTTTCTAATCAGAATCATATACACAAATTCCTTCTTGTGTAAGGTCTATCCTTTGAATATTTTAAAAAGGAAGTAAAATGAACCCGTATAGCAGATAAAGTTATGTAATAAGTGTGGACATTTACGTGCAGAGAAGAATCATTATGCCGATAACGGGATAGTTGCGAGAACATCAAATCAAAGGTGGGAATCTGCATACATGATATGTTTAGAGTCTGAGATTTTGGCGTGAATTGGAGTAAATAGCAAACTGCATGAGGTAAATTAACTAGAGAAATAAGAAAGTAAAGCTGCATGTATTAGATGAGGCAAATGATCGATTGGACAATGAATGCGAATGAAGAAATTCTTATTAATAACCAGATAATTGATTAAAACGTTGTGAAAATGAAGTATATCATAATCATGTGGGAGATATTTGTCATAAAGATTCAAGATCGAAGAAATGCTAGTTACGAATAAACTTTAAGTGTGCTCATCAAGGAATGGTTGAGCTTGCCCACTCATGTAAGTGAGTTATGGTAAAATTGATGCTTATAGCGGGGTCAGCAAAGAAGGTTCAATATGGAAAGACATAAGGAGAGATGAAGGTATGGTGGTTTGACTGCAACAATTTTTATGATGTGATACTTTAAAACCAAACAAATTCTTTTGTAAGATTATAATAGTGTTGGTTAATACCACATGCTGGTTATCAGAAGTTGAACAAGTTGACTAATAAGAATAAGTGTATGTTTTCAAGGATGGATAAACTGATACTTAGCAAGCTTGAATTGAAACATGAACTAGAAGTATTTTAGAATAATTTATAATTATACTCAGCAGTGATGTTCTGTTATAATCAGGAAATATAAGAAAAAGGTATGGTATAATAAGAAATGATCGCTATAATCTTAAGTTGAATTAAAGATACGAGTTATACTGATTAGTATTATGTATGGTGGTGAAATGGTGAGTTTAGAAGGTGGTAGTGGATTGGTATATCTGAGGATTGATTGCTGGTTGTTTGATTAATTGTTGGTGTCGGCTTGAGTCCGACTTGTAGTCAATAATATAAAGGAGATGCTGCCCAAATTTTTTAGAAACAAATCTACTTTTAAAGATAGAAAGTATATTTCCGTGTGTTATTGATATTCATGTTGATACTCCAAATAATAGTGATCTCGGTTCTCGAAAGAGGTTGTTACATCCAATCCGACTATATATATAATTGGTCTTTGATTTCATTTAGCTAGTCATCACTTGGTGCAATTAATCAATTAAGTGAGTGAATTGGTTAATTTTACCGATTAATGGTCAGTTACATGGAGATCGACTCCAATTAGATTAAGTTAAATTTTGATGTAACTTTCAAATTCGAAATCAAAACAACCAGGAATTGGGGAGAAGTAAGGACGCTGGCAAAATTCAGAAATTGTCGCAAATGTGTGAGGCTTTGCTTGGGTGAATACGCCTGTCATAATGAACAAG
Organism: Apium graveolens; assembly: GCF_009905375.1. Lineage (NCBI taxonomy): Eukaryota > Viridiplantae > Streptophyta > Magnoliopsida > Apiales > Apiaceae > Apium > Apium graveolens. The sequence goes on along the minus strand of NC_133649.1, from coordinate 110,086,204 downwards.
AGAAATAAAGAGTCATTTGTATGGACAAGTGAGGAACATGTTTTCAGGAGCTAAATATTTAAGATGAGGCAACGAGAAGAAAGGAAGAAGGGAGATGGAATAAAGCAGAGATTAATAACTAAACCAATATGGATTTTGCTAGACAACCAAGGAGATGCTATTATCTGCAACAAAGTTTTATCAAAGGACGTCTTATTTCTAAATGGTTGTGATAATCATACAATAAATGATTTGTTAAGTATTTCTGTTTCGGATAAAGTGTGAGATACAGTTATAATTCAGTTTCCGATGGATGTTGATACTTACGTTGTTGGTAAATATCAAAGGTGGTATTAGTATAGATGATTGATGTTTACTTCATAATGGGATGTTATGAGCATCAAAGTTCGTATTAATATCTAATTTGATATGAAAACAAAATGAGTATTAATGTCAAGAGTTCGATTTTGAATAAGCTATGGGAATAAAGAATGGAGATAAAAAAGGAAGTGGAATAAAAAGGGTGATAAAGAAACTTCATAAGATGCGAGGAAAAGTAGACGTAGTAACAGATGCATTAATCAGAAAGGAAAGACCGAACGTGTTGATAGTGTCAGAAGAATTATACAAGGAATTTCAAAAGTTGAAATTGGAAGCCAGAGCTTGCAAACCTAACAATGCAAAGATGTATAGAATGATTTTTCAGCCAGAATTGCTAGAGAAGGTAAAGAAACGTCAAGGGGAAATAATAGATCAAGATACTATCATTAGGAAAATATATATATATATATATATATGTATACTCAAAAGGATGATCAAGGCATTCCCAAATTTTATTTCAGAATATGGGATTCCACCAATGACAGAATTGAAGAATGGAATTTGACAAGAATCTCACAACCTAAGATATTCAATCCATCCATGGAGTACAAATATGTATAGAGATTTAGAGGAAAATTATTGGTGGCCAGATATGAAGAAAGAAATGGTGGGATATATAGCAAATGTTACACGTATCAGGGAGTTAAGGCGGGACATCAAGGACTAGATGGATATATTTCGCCAAGAAATGTCGTGGTGATGTCATCTGAGAACCAAAAAAGAGGAAAGCGTTAATTGCATTATTATTGATAGGTTATTTAAACCTGATCATTCTCATTTAAAAATAAACGGTTTATCTCATAAGTGGGTTAGTTGACGCTTAAAGAAATGGTGGTACGTCACCAGATCCAAAAACTAAATGTAATAACCCCCAAAATTTTGAACTTTTTGTAACCCTTATGAATAGTGTTTTTACTGAATGAGAAAACTTTTCATGCCACACTATGTAGGGGTTCTGTTATGGATATTCTGAGATTTTATTAGTACTCTGTATGGTATATAAGTGTATGTAAAGATCGTCAGAATCCAATTCCGAACACTTTGATTTTTCCCGGAAATCCACTAGATACCGAAAGAATTGAGTATAAGGTAACAGGATAAAAAGGATTTAAATAAAAAGATTATAAGAGAGGATCATAAAAGGATTATAATATATTGAGAAAGGTTAAGGAAACCCAAGTAATAAGATCCCGGGTATGATCCCTCAAACGATAAACGAAAACGAAAGTTAAGCGAACTGTATAACAGATCAGCGGTCATTAGGAAAACAATTAGGAAGTTAATCAAGGAGGTTAGGGATGATGAGGTCATCCAACCAATAAGGAGAGGGCAAGTAATAGATGATGACACAATAAGGTGATGTAAGCATGACATAGGGAGGGAGGAGGTGTGGTTGGTTTATAACCACACAAAGACAAGGTTAATAAGGTAATTAACCAAAAATCCAAACAAAACTACATCCACCAAGCCAAAACAAATCATTTCATCAAAACAAAAATTTTATTTCTCTTCACCAAGAACCTTGCTCTCGGCCTTTTCTCCATTTCAAGAAGAAGATTTTCAAAGTTCAAGTTCCAAGCTTCCTTAATTGGTAAGTTAATTATCTAGTACTCCTTATGCATAGATATAGCTATCCCATGAGTTTAAGCTTCAAATTCCTTCGCAATCTCTTCCAATAATTCAAGGAAGAAGATGGTGAATAGTAACTTTCAAAAAAATAACTTTAGTTTTCTTGAATTTTATGAAAGTTTAAGGTTATACAAGCAAGGATCAAGGTTCTTTAGGCATTCAAAGCTCTTGTGTTGTGGTAAGAAGCTTCAAGAAGGTATAAACTCCAAATCCTAGCTTTAGTTTTGAGTATATAGGAATGGTTATGATTGATATAGTATATGTGAAGCATGAAGCTTGTTTGTTTAGAGTTTGGGTTGGAGTGGTAGTGAAATGAATGTTGAATCTTGTTGATTTGTTAAAGGAATTAAGTATAGCTTAAATTCATGATGAGAATAACATAAATTGGAAAAACTTGAGGTGTTGGGACTGTTGTATTGTGTTTTGGATGGATGTTGGTTGTATGAATGAATTGGTATTGATTGGTGGTTGAATTGGAATGGTATAAAATTGGGAAATCGCGTAAACATAGTCGTCGTAATGTCCGATTTACTTTAGACTGCTTTTGTTCATAACATTAGGACCCTAGAACTCCCTGCTAGATTTTCACCATTTCCATGTTTAGATAGTTCATGTTACGAGCTTCGTTTTGATATGTGGTTCATTTGATTCCGATGTACGGTTTAGGAGAAACGACCATTTTAAGTAACGACGTTTCGCGAACGAAACATTACCTCTCGCCTTACTTTGAAACATAGGTTAAAGACCTTAAAAGGGTTAATTAGTGTATGAAACAATTATGTTAAGTGTGTTAGGAAGTTGGTAAGACACTCGAGAAAGAATCGCCTTAAAACTCGTAATGGTTAATTTATTAAAAATGGTGGAGCCGAGGGTACTCGATCGACTTAAGAGAATCATTAAGCGCAAAGCGAGCGTTAGAGTCTAAATTGGTTAAAGTATAGATTTACAAGTGACTTTGGTTTAATTCCAACTTATATGTTGTTTATAGGTTACCAGACTCGTCCCAAGCCATTAATAACCCCCAGTCGCTCAGGCAAGTTTTCAACCCGTTATACTGTTGTTGTGATGTATATGTATATATGCATGATCTTGTGATAAATGCATATTTGTTATTAGCAAATTCTTGCGATATATTGTAGCATGTGATATGGTATATATGCATGCCTGTTTCATATTCTTGATTTATATATCTGTTGGTTCAAATGCTTGTAGTTGCATAATACCTATGCTAGAGATAAGCGGTATATGAGTATACCCTTAGTATAGGGGATAAAAAGGTGAACTTTTTCTAAAACCGGGAGTAGATGTTCCCGAGTATATGATATATATGTATTTATATATATATTGATATAGTTTTTAAAACTATTAATCGAATAATGTTTATTCGATAACTTTATATTATCTAATGAATATTATTTGAATATTCATTCGAGGGCTTATGACTCACTTTATATTATTTAATGAATATTACTTGAATACTCATTCGAGGGCTTATGACTCACTTTATAATATTTAATGAATATTATTTGAATATTAATTTGAGGACCTATGACTCCGATTATTTGCTGAGATATATTCTTTATAAGGTGTCGCTAATCAAACTTATTTTTGATTATTCAAATAAAGATAGTACTTTCGTATAAGTATATCTTTGGTTATTTAATACTCATTTCAAGTATAAGTTTTACAACTTCTACTTCAATTATTTGTATAAAGATTATTCTTTATGGGAATATTATTTAAATAATAATATTCAGATATTTTCTAATATATTGGGACTGATTTACTTTATTAAATCAGCATTACTCCAAACACTCTTTAAAGTGTTTTCGAGTCTTTAAAATGATTTTCAAAAGTTAGAGCAGATCCCAAAACTCATTTTTTATATATTTAAGATCTTCCTTTTAAAAGGGGATTTAAATACTCGCTCAAAACCAGAGGGATCCGGCTCTGTGGTGTATTTTATATTCGCAACAAGGTTGCGGTTTTGGTAAATGAATTGATTACTTACCCAACATTCGGGAAGTAAGTCCATCTATCGAGTCGGCATAAGCAACATGGGCTCAGTGAGCATCCATGATAGTGTAAGTGGCTCAGTGGGAGTCCATCAAATGCATAAGTGGCTGAGTGGCAGTCCAGCATAAGGTCCTATTGCGACCAGGGTGATGACCAGTGGGGAATTCGTCCATCTACTAGTAGAAAAGGTTACTTATTGGTATCTTTGCCTGATCAGCAAGATATCGGGTTTATGCCACAATTCTTTTTCCTTCCAAAAATTTATTGGATGTTACAAACTCTGTCCATACTTTTTATGACAGAGGTTTTCAGGAAATGTATAAAGAAGATGTATATGTGGATATATATATCGGAACTTAATGAAGTATATCATAACTTCATTTCCTTCAATAATACTTTAAAGATTTAATCTATTCAAATCTTGTCTTGTAGTTTCATCTATGTGATGAACTGTTGAAAACAGATTATCATTTGAACAGTGGTAGTTCAAGTGGTTTTCTAAAATGATATAAGTATAGTGAAGTATTTGGTAACTTCATCTTCCTTTAAGCTTATATCCAGTAAGTAATTATCTTACACTTGATAAAGGTTTTCAGTAAGTTATCTATTTAGATACTTGCATTATTGATTACACTATATATTATCTTGCGAGCTGTAATGCTCACTCTTGCTTCATTTCTTCATCACATAACAACAATTAGGAAAGATGGCCAGGCTCAAGCAGACCCAACGCAAGAGCGTGGGAAGCGCCCCGCGCCTTCCCGTTGAGATCGTAGCTGCTATAGCTGCAGAGGTAGATCTATCTGTAGATCAGACATTCTACTTTTGAGAATCAATTATGTATAATTATAACTTGTGGCAGATAATGGCAATTAACTGTAAACTTATCAAGTAATCATTTTGGATTGTAATAACTTTTAATTGTGGATTCAAGGACTTGTACTTATTTCAATTTCATCTCTGAGACTATGACGTGTTGTGGTGTGTGTTAGTGTGGGGTCACAGCATGAGGTTGTTTATTATTAATTAAGTTAAGTGATAATTGTGGAAAGAAAGACCGTGACGACCCGGATCCCTGACCCCGGATCTGGGGGTATTACAGAAATGGTATCAGAGCCAAGCGTTATAAACCTCAGAGATGATGCGACGATATAATAATAAACTCACAAAGATAATAAGAACTCTTGCCAAGTTCATGGATGAACTACTTAAAGTAGCGCTGACAGTTAAAATCCTTACAGGAACCCTTATAAGTATCATGATAGTAACTTAGCTCGTTTTATGTGTAGGCGCATGAGATAGAGGACCCTGAGATGTTCGAGCGTGAGCATGATGAGGCACTGCTAGATTTCGAGAATCAGGAGGAGCCTGAGATGGAGGAGGATGAGGAGGACCCCTCAGAGGAGTCAGAGACAGAGGTCATTGCTATTTCAGATGAGGAGGACCCGGATGAGGTCCCAGTGGCTGAGGAGCATGTCGGAGCTATGGTAGTGTACACTGGTACCCCTTTACCCACACTCCCTGTGGTCAGAGCCCCTAACCCTCCACTACCATCCTGGAGAACCTATGATGACAGCTCAGACACCCATACTTCCGAGCCTAGACAGACCGAGGAGGCACCCCCAGCGGCTCCGGATTCACCACCTCTCGACCCTTCCCATAGGCAGTCTTTGCTAGCCCACGGCTATGTTCAGGATGTACTGAGGACCCGAGTGGCTGTTGCTGAGGCCCAGCTGGATGAGGCCGGGAGGGAGTTGGATGCGGAGAGGGCGGGTAGGGGTACCCGAGCTTATGAGACTAGTGCTGCTATACCCCGATCCGTGAGGAGGGAGCTGACGGGGATAGAGCTCACGTCCTGAGCGAGACTCAGATCGCTCCAGGGGGACAGGCATGGTAGGATCTCCAGGCGGCAGGCCGACTATATCTTCCGTCATGCGATAGAAAGGGTATGGGAGCTGACCCGCTCCGGTGTGTGATTCAGGATTGATGATGGGATAGTCTAGTTGTCTAGTTAGTCGAGGCCTTAGTAAGAGCCAATTTTCCGGGATAGTTGACTTGTATATAGCATCCCTTTTTCTGACTAGACAGATAGACTCTTGTGTATCACTTTTGGGATAGATGGCTGTAACACTGTTGTACTTTTGACCAGATCGAAACTATGTATTTCTCGCATTGTATATATTTGTTTCCTTTCAGTTCAGTTCCTTAGTGACGAGATCACTGTTTTTATCATTATTATTACTACACTTCTTATTAGAACTGCCATAAAATTAATAGAATTGCGAGATACATTCTCCCCATTATAAAGACTGTGCAAGGCACAATATTGAGTATGATTGTGACCTAACGTTGATTTTTTCCCAATAATTTTTTTTATTATTATTTTCAGTATCATGCCGCCAAGAAAGATTGGAACTAGGGCGAACCCTGGATCTGAGGACCAGGGAAGCCATAACCAGGACGATATGAACCAGGAACACAGTGAAGAGGAAGATGAGGATTATGTGGAACAGGATGACTCCCTGTATGAAGAGGAAGAGGAAACATATGATGTTGAAGGATTTGAGATAGAGGCTGAAGAAGGAGAAACTGAGGTTGAGCAACCAATACCAAACCCAGGCATGGATCCCATGGGCCAGTTCATGCAACTACTAAGGCAGAACTTGGAACGTCAACCCAACCCACCCCCTCAAGGAAATAACAATGCTGTGGCAAACTCTTTCAGGGCTTTTAAGTCCCTTAAGCCCCCTGAGTTCCACGGATCAGCCGACCCAGTTGAGGCAAGGGCTTAAAGGAAATGGAGAAATCCTTTGAGATTTTGAGTACCGATGAGGCACAGAAGACTGTATTTGCTACCTACCTTCTGAAAGGAGAGGCCAACTACTGGTGGGAGGCCAAGAAAAATATGGAGACAGATGCTATCATAACCTGGGAGAGATTCAGTCAGTTGTTTCTGGGGAAGTATTTCCCGAGATTTATGGAAAACCAGATGGAGCTCAAGTTCCTGGAGCTAAAGCAGAATAACTTATCTGTAGCAGAGTACAAAGCGAAATTTACTGAGTTATCAAGGTTTGTGCCGGAATTTGTGAACACCGAGGAAAAGAAAGCTAGGAGGTTTCAGCAGGGACTGAAATCGTGGATTCAGAATAGGGTGGCAATCCTTGAGCTTACGGATTATGCCACTCTGGTGCAAAAGGAAACAATTGTAGAAGCCAGAAGTGAACAGATGCAGAAGGAAAGAGAGAAGAAGGGAATAAAGAGGAAAAGTATGAGCATGGGAGGAGGTTCCGCAGGAAGGAGCTTCCCAACTAGATTTAATCGAGGAGCAGTGTCCCTACCGGGAAAGAACACTGGGTTTAAGCGGTCAATGAGCGTGAGTGTGAGCCAGAGCGTCCAGAAGTCAAGAATGTCCTATTCCAACCAGTCTCGACCCCATTGCCAGCCTGTAACACTTGTGGAAGGATGCACACTGGGGAGTGTAAAGGAAAGCCAGTAACCTGCTTTAAGTGCGGTCGGGAAGGTCACTATTCAACTAAGTGCCCTTCATCAACCCCTGCCGTCATTCCAACCACCACTTGTCATCAGTGTGGACGTCCGGGTCATTGGAAGAGGGAATGCCCAATGAACAAACTAGCAGCTTCAGGAGCCAGCAGGGCTGCCTCCAATAAGCCACCTACTGCGAGGACTTTCAACATGACAGTCCAGGATGCTATGAAAGACTCAGATGTGATAGCAGGTACCCTTTCTCTAAATTCAGTCAGTGCAAACGTTTTATTTGATTCGGGAGCAACTAAATCTTTTATATCAAAGGACCTTGCACGTAAGTTAAGACTTAAGGCTGAACCCTTGATAGAACCCTTACAAGTAGAAATAGCCAATCATGAAATTATTCCTGTTAACCAGATTCACCCCGCCTGTGAGTTAGGCATAGGGGAGCAATCTTTTAGTGTTGATCTGATTCCTTTTAAATTAGGGGAGTTTGATGTAATTTTGGGAATGGATTGGCTATCTAGCAATGATGCTCAGATAGACTGTAAGGGGAAGAAAGTTAAGTTAAATATCCCAGGAAAGTAAGAAGTAATATTTAGAGGGAAGAGGTAGACACATAAATTTTTGACTATGGCCCAGGCCAAAAGGATGCTACGAAAAGGAAACGAGGCTTACCTAGCCTATGTGGTAGACACGCAAAAGGAGGTGCCCAACTTACAAGATATTCCAGTAGTCAACGAATTTGAAGATGTATTCCCACAAGACCTTCCGGGATTACCACCCGATAGAGTGATTGAATTTTCTATTGAGTTGGCCCCAGGGATGGCGCCAGTTTCAAAAGCACCTTACCGGTTAGCCCCGTTAGAAATGAAGGAATTAAGTACCCAATTGCAGGAACTCTTGGATAAGGGTATGATAAGACCCAGTGTGTCTCCGTGAGGAGCACCAGTTTTATTTGTTAAGAAGAAAGATGGGAGCATGAGGCTGTGCGTCGACTATCGAGAGTTGAACAAGCTAACCATAAAGAACAGGTACCCGTTACCTAGAATAGACGATCTGTTCGACCTAGCTGAAGGATGCTGTTTATTTTTCCAAGATTGACCTGAGAACTGGATATCACCAACTAAAGATTAAACCCGAAGATATTTCCAAGACAGCGTTCCATACCAGGTATGGGCACTATGAGTTCTTGGTAATGTCCTTTGGATTAACCAACGCCCCAGCGGCTTTCATGGACTTAATGAACAGAGTATTCAAGAAGTACTTGGACAAGTGTGTGATAGTTTTTATCGATGATATTTTAATCTACTCGAGGACCGAGTCAGAACATGCAGAGCATTTGAGGATAACTCTATGGATACTCAGAGAGGAACAGTAGTTTGCCAAATTCTCAAAGTGTGAATTCTGGCAGAAGGAAGTACAGTTTTTAGGACATGTGATCAATAAGGAAGGAGTATTGGTCGACCCCTCAAAGATAGAGGCGGTCTCGAATTGGGAAAGGCCAACCACACCCATAGAGGTAAGGAGTTTCATAGGATTGGCCGGCTACTATCGTAGATTTGTGCAGAACTTTGCGAAGATTGCAGCCCCTTTGACAAGACTTACTCGCAAGGCAGAGAAGTTCGAATGGACAAAAAATTGCGAGAATAGTTTTCAAGAATTAAAGAGAAGATTGGTGACGGCCCCTGTGTTGGCGTTTCCGGATGGAAAAGGAGATTTTGTGATATATAGTGACGCGTCGCACAGAGGATTAGGGTGTGTGCTTATGCAGCACGGTAAGGTGATTGCGTATGTATCGAGACAACTGAAGGAATACGAGATTAGATATCCTACTCATGACCTTGAGCTCGCGGCAATAATTTTTGCCTTAAAAATTTGGAGGCACTACTTGTATGGAGAGAAGTGCGAGATTTTCACAGACCATAAGAGCTCAAGTACATATTTACGCAGAAAGAGCTCAACATGCGCCAGAGGAGATGGTTAGAGCTAATCAAGGACTATGATTGTGAGATTCTCTATCATCCGGGGAAAGCCAATGTGGTGGCTGATGCCCTTAGCAGAAAGGAAAGACTCAGAATGATAACGACTTCGGAAGAATTGATAAGGGATTTTGAGAGAATGGAAATAGAAGTAAAGGTAACCGAAACCGGAACTGAAAAGCTTTTTGAGATCTCAATGCAGCCAGAGTTATTGGAAAAGATCAGATTGTGCCAAGAGAAATTAATGAATGAAGGCAGAGAGTCAATGACTGGAGAGGAGATCCATACTGAGAAAGATGATAAAGGGATAATGAGGTACTCCTACCAGATTTGGGTTCCGAACGTTCAAGAGCTTAAAGATGAGATTTTGGATGAAAGCCATAGTTCAAGGTATTCCATTCACCCGGGAAGCACCAAGATGTATAGGGATTTGAAGGAGTATTACTGGTGGCCCAACATGAAGAGGGACGTAGCAGAATGGGTAAGCAAATGTTTGACTTGCCAAAGAGTAAAGGCAGAGCACCAGAGACCTAGTGGACTTTTACGACCCCTGGAGATTCCCGAGTGGAAATGGGAACAGATAGCGATGGATTTTGTTGTAGGCTTGCCAAGGATGAAAGCCAATCATGACGCCATATGGGTAATTATAGACTGACTGACAAAGTTAGCTCACTTCATTCCTATCAATGAAAGATACACAATCGATAGACTGGTGGACATTTACCTTAAGGAAATAGTGACGCGACATGGAGTCCCAGCGTCCATTGTCTCAGACCGAGACCCCAGATTCAACTCCAGATTTTGGAGGAGCTTTCAAGAATGTGTGGGGACCAAGTTAAATATGAGTACCGCGTACCATCCCCAGATGGATGGGCAGAGTGAAAGGACCATCCAGACACTAGAGGATATGTTGAGAGTCTGTGCAATAGACTTTAAAGGAAGTTGGGATGATCACTTGCCGTTGACCGAGTTTTCTTATAACAATAGCTTTCATGCTAGTATCGGAATGCCGCCTTATGAGGCCCTGTACGGAAGAAGGTGTCGATCTCCCTTATACTGGGATGAAGTAGGGGAGCGGAAGATGCTCGGACCCGAAGTGGTCCAAAGGACCAAAGACATAGTGGATCTTATCAGAGGGCGGCTTGTAGTAGCCCAAGACAGATAGAAGAAATATGCAGACCTAGCCCGAAAGGACAAGGAATATGAAGTAGGGGACTTAGTACTGCTGAAGGTATCCCCTTGGAAGGGGTTAATGAGATTTGGAAAGAAAGGAAAACTAAGCCCAAGATATATTGGACCTTTTGAGATATTAAGACGGATTGGAAAGTTAGCGTACGAGCTAGCCTTACCCCCTAACTTGCAACAAGTTCATAATGTGTTCCATGTGTCAATGCTAAGGAAGTATCATCGGGATGCCAGACACATAGTGGAATACGAGCAGGTGGATATGCAACCAGATCTGACTTACGTGGAGAAGCCAGTAAGGATTATAGATAAGAAGGAGCAGGTGCTTCGGAACAAAGTGATCAAGCTAGTCAGAGTGCTATGGCAGAACCATAGTGGAAGAATCAACTTGGGAACTAGAGAGCGCCATGCTAGAAAAGTACCCCCATTTGTTTTCTATTTGATTCCGGGACAGAATCCTTTTAAGGAGGGGAGACTGTAATAACCCCCAAAATTTTGAACTTTTTGTAACCCTTATGAATAGTGTTTTTGCTGAATAAGAAAACTTTTCATGCCACACTATGTAGGGGTTCTGTTATGGATATTCTGAGATTTTATTAGTACTATGTATGGTATATAAGTGTATGTAAAGATCGTCAGAATCCAACTCCGAACACTTTGATTTTTCCCGGAAATCCACTAGATACGGAAAGAATTGAGTATAAGGTAACAGGATAGAAATGATTTAAATAAAAGGATTATAAGAGAGGATCATAAAAGGATTATAATATATTGAGAAAGGTTAAGGAAACCCAAGTAATAAGATCCCGGGTATGATCCCTCAAACGATAAACAAAAACGAAAGTTAAGCGAACCGTATAACAGATCAGCGGTCATTAGGCAAACAATTAGGAAGTTAATCAAGGAGGTTAGGGATGATGAGGTTATCCAACCAATAAGGAGAGGGCAAGTAAGAGATGATGACACAATAAGGTGATGTAAGCATGACATAGGGAGGGAGGAGGTGTGGTTGGTTTATAACCACACAAAGACAAGGTTAATAAGGTAATTAACCAAAAATACAAACAAAACTACATCCACCAAGGCAAAACAAATCATTTCATCAAAACAAAAATTTTATTTCTCTTCACCAAGAACCTTGCTCTCGGCCTTTTCTCCATTTCAAGAAGAAGATTTTCAAAGTTCAAGTTCCAAGCTTCCTTAATTGGTAAGTTAATTATCTAGTACTCCTTATGCATAGATATAGTTATCCCACGAGTTTAAGCTTCAAATTCCTTCACAATCTCTTCCAATAATTCAAGGAAGAAGATGGTGAATAGTAACTTTCAAAAAAATAACTTTAGTTTTCTTGAATTTTATGAAAGTTTAAGGTTATACAAGCAAGGATCAAGGTCCTTTAGGCATTCAAAGCTCTTGTGTTGTGTTAAGAAGCTTCAAGAAGGTATAAACTCCAAACCCTAGCTTTAGTTTTGAGTATTTAGGAATGGTTATGATTGATATAGTATATGTGAAGCATGAAGCTTGTTTGTTTAGAGTTTGGGTTGGAGTGGTAGTGAAATGAATGTTGAATCTTGTTGATTTGTTAAAGGAATTAAGTATAGTTTAAATTCTTGATGAGAATAACATAAATTGGAAGAACTTGAGGTGTTGGGACTGTTGTATTGTATTTTGGATGGATGTTGGTGAAAGGAATATGTCCTAAGTCCAATCATGTATTAGGATTTAGGAATAACTTTTATGTAATTTGTTTTGATTTCATTGATATTAATAAAAGACTTGTTTTGTTTTTATTACGGGCTCTATCTATTTAAGTGTTTAAGTAAGATATACCATAGTTTAGAGTAAAGATTTTTATGGATTATGATGAGATCATAATAGTGAGACCTAAAAAGATGATAACTCTAAACTTAAATAGTTCCTGGTCGTAGGATTACTAACTGGTAATTAATAATCCGCAAAGATCGGTATATCCTATGCTTGCTTCATTATGAAGGATGTCTGTTCTCATAGACATTTGTGTGGTGATACTATAGCTAGTATGTAGGTGCTTATTATGGAATAAGTTCACTGAACATGACTCGCACAGCTGAACAACTGATGGAGTTCACTCACGTGTCAGCAGTTGTTCACGTAGTGATAGTTGTACAAGTATCCTTAGACTTGAGGTCATCATAATCATCTTGTGTACACTGAACTATGCTTTGGTTTAGTTCTTAGTCTCCAGGGACAATTATTAGGGCTCTTCTGGGTATAGGAATTTGTACACGAAGATAGTGTATGATCAATAAAGGATCTACCCCTTCCAGTGAAGGAAGCGAATGTTCAAGGCTGATCCACTTATGCTAGTTCAGGAATCTCTGGCCAAAGTGAATGAAATTAGAAAGGAGTTTCTAATTTGCATAGAACTACGCATAGTAAATGGTAAGCAAGTGATTGAATTAGATAGGTTTGACACGAGATCCATGCCTTGTATTTAATCGGGACATTGTAGGGTAGAAGGAGTTAACTGTACGGTAACTATTCACTGACAGGTTCTTGGTATTCTAAGCAGTGAATTCATATTATCCGGATAGTCGCGATATGTTGAGAAGCATCACTCACGATGTAGAATAAATGTGATTAATTAATTAATCATATTTAATAAATTAGAGAATTTATATAAATAATCATAAAATAGTTTTATTATTATTTATTTCTATTACCGGCTTAATATTGAACCTACAGGGTCACACCATAAAAGGAGAATGATTTAATGGTGGAGGAATTAATTAATAATGGCTAATAATTATTTATTTATGAAATAAATAATTAATTGGAAAATTTAATAATTGATTAAATGAGATTTAATTGATTATAAATTAATTAAGAAAAGTTCTTAATATAATTAATTAAGGATTTAATTTTTGGAATTTAAATCAAGAGAGAGAATTATTTCTAAATTGTTTAGAAAAAGGATTAATAATTAAAAGGTGTTTTAATTATTAATGAGAATAATAAATGGGATAATAATAATATTATTTATGGGAAAATTCCAGCTGAAAATTTTGCCTATAAATACACTATTATAGACCCTATTTTATTCTAACCCCATTAGAACCCGAAAACCCAAAAAGTTTGGAAAACCCAATTCTCTCCACCTCCTTCCTCCTCCTTAACATCGTTTTCTTGGTGGATACCGGTGGAGTGCTTCACACTTGAGGAGCAACTGCTAAGGATCTCTGATCGTTGTCTCCGAATTATTTTTAAAGGTTAGATTCGATCCCTCGAATTTTTATTCATGATTTATATGCTTTTATTTGGATTTTGTATGTGTAAAAGTGTTTTGCCATGCCTCCGCTGCATTAAAAATCCAACAATGGTATTAGAGCATAGGTTGTATGCATATAGATCTGTGGTAAAAATTTCAGAATTTTATGTGCTTTTATGAATTAATTATAATTTTTACAAGTTATATCATGGATTAATTTTGTCTGATGAGAAATTGTTTCTCAGAATAATTTTGAATGTTGATCTGGGTTCTACAAGTGTTGTAGATCGTCTGGGTATTTTTTTCATAATTTTATGATGTATAGATTTTTTATTATGAATTTTTGAAGTTATTGTAATTAAAATTCGTAATTAAATAAGTAAATATATGTATATATAGTATATATATATATATATTTGTTTCATATGCATATGCTGTTTCTGCTACTGTCTGTGAAGTCTGACTGCACGGAGAATGCAAAGCAAAGAAGACAGGTGAAGTACAGGCACGCAAACCGAGAATAGAATCTGTTAGGCGGCTGAAAAAAAAATAAATATATGGGTGTAACGCATTCCGGGAATGCGTTACACACCTGTGGCGCATTCACGGAATGCGTTACACCCTTTATTGGCTTAAAAGGGCTGTAACGCATCACTGGAATGCGTTACAGGGCTCGTAACGCGTTCCTGTAATGCGTTACAGCCCGACTGTCCATATTAAAATTGATTTTTTTAGAATTGGAGAGACCTATGCAACCCTTTTTTATTGTCAAACAAGTAGTTAAATAGGCACACCCTTAATTACCTCATAATTAGTATCATTTAATAAAAGGTTTTTACTAAAATTAACTTCTTTCCATTTTTAGCTAATAATTCAAATTTCAAGATAATAAAATTTCCATATATTTATTTAGTCAACTAAAATAAATCTACTATCAAATTATTGTAGGAAATAAAAAACTATAATTATAATTAAACAAATAAATAAAAAAATAAATTGGGGTGTTATATTCTACCCACCTTAAAAAATTTGGTCCTCCAACTTTCTATTCTAAATAAAGGCATGCATGAAATTCTTGATATAATTCGTACCTTAGTTACGATTTCCGGTAATTAGAAACACACGTCCATTTCCCAATTTGTAGTCTGCCCCCTTTCTTGGTGGTGGATTGTTGGGACATTTCGAGATCTTGTGTCCAATCTCCCCACAATAAAAACAAGCACCCAAGTTCCAATGACATTCTCTATCGGCATGATTTCCTATACACCTAGTGCATTTATCTTGATTTCCTTGATTACCCATTTGATCATACGCATGTGGTTTCTTGAGTGGTCCCCCTTGAGACGCTTGACCACCAGTTGGAGCGAACCTCTTCTTGTTCCAATTATGTGTTACCTTTTCGGATTCTGCTAAACCCCTCTCGATCACCAAGGCTTTATTGAGAACAACCTCATAAGTCTGAAGCTCAAAGGGCGCCACTCCAAGTCGAGTATTACTTCGCAATCCTTCCTCCAACCTCCTTGCTCGACTTGCCTCATCCGCAACCAATGTTGGTGCGTACTTAGCAAGTTTCGCAAACTCTGCTTCATACTCAGTAACCGGCTTCCCATCTTGTTCAAGCCTGATAAAGTCCCTCTCTTTCTGTAAACGCGTCGTCCTCAGAAAGTACTTGTCCTCTAAAGCTTTCTTAAACCTTTCCCACGAATATGGTTCTTGATTTGCTTCTGCATTTGCCTCATTTTTTCTTTTCTCCATAAGCCACCAGTCAAAGGCACTCCCTTGAGGTTGGTAAACAGCAAGTGTCACTTTTTGCTCATCATTGCTGCCAAGTAACTCAAAGGCCTTCTTCATCTCTTGAACCCACTTCTCAACTACCGCCGGGTCCGTCGCTCCATCAAAGCTTGGCGGGTTAAGTCTTTTAAATTCCGAAACTATGCTTGGTTGCCTCAGCTGTTGGTTTCCTACTAGAGCGGCTAAAGTTTGTGCTAGCTGATCAAAAGCTCCACCATTGTTATTATTGTTATTACTATTATTATTGTTGTTGTTGTTGTTGTTGTTGTTGTTGTTATTACTAGAACTGACAGCACGGAATTCGAGAAGAGAAAAGACGGCGACAGTTCACGCACAGGGGAGGACCGCGCGTCGACCACGCGCGCGTGGGGCTCACGCGCTGGCGTGCCACGCGCGGCGCATGGAAGACACGCGCTGGTGACGTCATGCTGACGTCATGCTGACGTCATCAGATGACGTTATGCTGACGTCAGCAAAGGGGTTCGGGCGCGTGAAGCGCGTGGGTGCGCGTGGCGGAGTTCAGACACGCGCCTGACAGCGCGTGTGCGCGTGTCGGCGCGTGGGGACACTTCTTTTGGCGCGTGAAGGCGCGTGGTAACTCATATTTGGGTGATTTTGGTGCCGTTGGATTCGTATTTTCGAGACGCTTCTAATGGTATATGATTTGATATTTTATGAAATTGTTTCGAACTGTTTATAGCTAACATAAGTGTTTTAAAGCTGTTTTTGATCGTTTAAATTGCTTTTAAATGCTTCATGTGATACATAGAGATGTATAATGCTTAGACTAATGTGCTAGATGATGTAACATGCTTACCTTGATGTTTATTCATGTTGATATATGTGATATATGCTTATTTTATCATGCGATGATAGATATAGGTGAACTTAAATGAACATAAGGCGTTTGTTATACAACCTAGTATAGTGAAATTGTTTCATAACCTTAAGAATAATATTATGAATACAATCATGAGATTCTTGTGTTTGTGAAACACGTAATTGAATATGAATTTTCGATATGAGAGAAAGGATGATTCTGTCAACAACAGATTTCTATCTGTAAGAAAGGGTTATTAAGTGACGCCTCTTGACAATGCTCCACCCGATCTGGGAATCATCTGATTATTGATTATTGATTTGAAATATTTAATTTAAAAGGAAGAATCTCTTTATAATATGATTATGATTGTAACGTAATATAATCCCTCTAAAATTAAATAATATCAAGTAGTAATTGGCCAATGACACAACGGGCTTGTGTCGGTCATAGCCTTCCAACATGGAAGAAAGTAGTTCTTATTTTTGAATCATTGTCGTTTCGTGCCACAGCCGAGGGCTTTGATTTTGAAATAAGAAATACTTGTCTATTACATAGAGATGTGTACATTGAATAAGAATCTAAAGATCGTTACGTGCCACAGCCGTGGGCCTTTGGGGACTGATTCAATTGTACGAAATGCTGGGTTAGACTTGACTTAGAATATTGAGTTTGTCGTACCACAGCCGTGACTCAATTATTCAAGAGGCTAAAGTTTCATTAGGGAATAACATTAGATGTAATTGACAAGAGTTGTCTGCCTATTGAACATTACATGGCGTTTCGTGCCACAGTCGGGGTTGTGTAATGGAATGTAGGATCCCTATTCCCACTAGCATTATGAATGCTTAATTTTTGATGTAGGGGGTTGAATAAATTAGGAAAACTAGTGGGAGCCACTTATGAATAAAGACCCGATTCATATAGTGTTTTGAAATGAAATCGAATATTTGCTAAGTGTTGTTATGTGTTTATCATTTACAGATTTACTTTGTACGTTATGTCTTCTACACTATCACTCAGGAGCATACTAGATGCTCACAAATTGAATGGTCCTAATTATGCTGACTGGCTTTCGAAACTTGAGAATTGTTCTCAGGATTGAGAAGCTGGAATACGTGATTGACTCACCTAAGCCTATTGAACCTGCTAGTGATGCATATAATGATGAACATGTTGTGTATCGTAAGTGGATAGATGATGCAAATGTTGCTCAATGCATCATGCTAGCTTCCATGAACATTGAGCTACAGAAGCAACATGAGCATATGGATGCTCACACTATCCTCATGCATCTACAAGAGTTGTATGATGTGGCAGGGAGGACAACTCGATATGAGATATCGAAGGAGTTGTTCGGTTGTAGGATGTCTGAGGGATCATCTGTGAATGACCATGTACTTAAGATGATCAATTTGATTGAATGTCTTGGACAACTTGGTTTTGTCATGGATGGGGAGCTGAGCCAAGACCTGGTCTTGCAATCGCTTCCGAGTTCATTCTCGCAGTTTGTTCTGAACTTTCACATAAATAAGTTGGATGTCAGCCTGCCTGAACTCCACAACATGTTGAAGACTGCGGAATCGAATTTTCCCCCTAAGAAGAGTTCTGTTCTTCTAATTGGTGAAGGTTCCAATCCTAAGAAAAGGAAGAGGAACTCTTCCAAGAAGAAGAAAGTAGGTGAGAAATTGCCGGTTCCACCAAAAGCTGAAGACCCCGAGAGCAAAGTTGTTTGCTTTCACTGTAACAGGGTGGGGCACTGGAAGAGGAACTGGAAGGTTTACCTTGCAGAATTGAAGAAGAAGGGTAGTGAGACTACCGCTTCCGATTCAGGTATGTTCATGATAGAAGTGAATATGTCATTTCTACTTGGGTATTAGATACCGCCTGTGGTTCTCATATCTGCAATTTGTTCCAGGGACCAAGGAGAAGTAGGACTCTTGAAGAAGAGGAGGTGATTCTATTGATGGGAAATGGAGCAAGAGTTGCTGCTGTAGATGTAGAATCGTTTCATTTACATAGGCCTACGGGCAAGACTATTGTTTGAAATAATTGTTATTTTGTTCCCTCGATTGTGAGGAATATTATTCCCATGTTAGACTTGGGTGGATTTTTCATTTATTATTGAGAATAATGAATGTTCTATTCTTAGAGATAATATTTTTTATGGACGTGGCACTTTAAATAATGGTCTGTATGTATGTGACATAATTTATTTCAGATTGAACAAACTAATAAAAGAAAAGGGATGATGAAAATCTCACTTTATAGTGGCATTGCAGTCTCCATTTAGTGGACATGGAGAAAGGGCTGCAAATTTGCTAGGAATGGTACACACAGATGTATGTGCACCAATGTCTAAGCAAGCCATAGGTGGATTTTCATACTTCATTACTTTCATAGATGATAGATCTAGATTCGGATATGTGTTTAATGAAACATAAGTCTGGAGCCTTTGAAAAGTTCAAAGAGTATAAGTATGAAGTGGAGAAATAACCAAACATAGTATTATAACTCTTCGATCAGATCGAGGTGGTGAATACTTTAATGGAGTGTTTCTAGATTATCTCAAAGTAAATGGTATAGTCTCCCAGTGGACTCCTCCAGATTAGTATCTGAAAAGAGAAATTGAACTTTGTTAGACATAGTTCGGTCCATGATGAGCTATGCAAATCTTCCAGTATTCCTATGGGGTTATGCATTGGAAACCTCAGCATATTTACTGAATAAGGTGCCTTCCAAAATCTGTTCCTCAAACTTCGTATGAGATATGGAAAGAAAGGAAACCGAGTCTTAAACACGTTAAGATTTGGGGATGTCCAGCTTATGTCAAGAAAGTTGACCCAGATAAGCTGGAATATCGATCCGTAAGATGTAGTTTTGTGGGATATCCTAAAGAGACTTTAGGGTATTACTTTTATACCGATCATCGGGTGTTTGTATCCAGACATGCTACCTTCTTGGAAAAGGAGTTTATCCTTGAAGGAAATAGTGGGAGCAAAATTGAACTTGATGAAGTTCAAGAAGCACAAACTACTACGGATCAAGTGGAAACACCTGTTCTGACTGAACAACCTTTTGTGGAACAACCCATTCATAGGTCAGGGAGAGTGTCTCGCCAACCTGAGAGGTAAGATGGCCTTGTCATTGAGAATGACAATAAGTTGTCGATCATTGATGATGACGACCCTGTGACCTATAATGAGGCTATGAGTAGTGTTGACTCAGAGAAATGGCAAAGTGCCATGAAATCCAGAATGGAATCTATGTATACGGTATACAAAGGATAGATTATAGCAGATGGCCAGGTGGAGACCTATAAGGCCAGGCTTTTGGGAAAATGATTCAAACAAAGGCAATGGATTGACTTTGATGAAACATTTTACATGTAGCCCTGTTAAAATCAGTTCGGATTTTGCTTGCGATTAATGTGGTTTAAAGCAAGCTTCTCGAAAGATGGAACATTCGTTTTGATGAGATAATCATAGAGTTTGATTTTATCAAAAACGTAGATAACCATGCGTCTACAAAAGGGTTAGTGGGAGCGCGGTAACATTTCTTGTATTGTATTGAAATAGAGTTGACACACATAACAACATAGCAGACCCACTCACAAAGCTACTTTTTGAAAGTCACTTTGATCGTCATAAAGATGAGATGGGTATTAGATACCAGAGTGATTGGCTTTATTACAAGTGGGAGATTGAAAGGAATATGTCCTAAGTCCAATCATGTATTAGGATTTAGGAATAACTTTTATGTAATCTGTTTTGATTTCATTGATATTAATAAAGACTTGTTTTATTTTTATTACGGGCTTTATCTATTTAAGTGTTTAAATAAGATATACCATAGTTTAGAGTAAAGCTTTTTATGGATTATGATGAGATCATAATAGTGAGACCTAAAAAGATGATAACTCTAAACTTAAATAGTTCCTGGTCATAGGATTACTAACTGGTAATTAATAATCCACAAAGATCGGTACATACTATGCTTGCTTCATTATGAAGGATGTCTGTTCTCATAGACATTTGTGTGGTGACACTATAGCTAGTATGTAGGTGCTTATTATAGAATAAGTTTACTGAACATGACTCGCACAGCTGAACAACTGATGGAGTTCTCTCACATGTCAGCAGTTGTTCACCTAGTGATAGTTGTACAAGTATCCTTAGACTTGAGGTCATCATAGTCATCTTGTGTACACTGAACTATGCTTTGGTTTAGTTCTTAGTCTCCAGGGACAATTATTAGGGCTCTTCTGGGTATAGGAATTTGTACACGAAGATAGTGTATGATCAATAAAGGATCTACCCCTTCCAGTGAAGGAAGCGAATGTTCAAGGCTGATCCACTTATGCTAGTTCAGGAATCTCTGGCCAATGTAAATGAAATTAGAAAGGAGTTTCTAATTTGCATAGAACTACGCATAGTAAATGGTAAGCAAATGATTGAATTAGATAGGCTTGACACGAGATCCATGCCTTGTATTTAATTGGAACATTGTAGGGTAGAAGGAGTTTATTGTACAGTAACTATTCACTGACAGGTTCTTGGTATTCTAAGCAGTGAATTCATATTATGCGGATAGTCGCGATATGTTGAGAAGCATCACTCACGAAGTTGAATAAATGTGATTAATTAATTAATCATATTTAATAAATTAGAGAATTTATATAAATAATGATAAAATAGTTTTATTATTATTTATTTCTACTACCAGCTTAATATTGAACCTACAGGGTCACACCATAAAAAGAGAATGATTTATTGGTGGAGGAATTAATTAATAATGGCTAATAATTATTTATTTGTGATATAAATAATTAATTGGAAAATTTAATAATTGATTAAATGAGATTTAATTGATTATAAATTAATTAAGAAAAGTTCTTAATATTATTAATTAAGGATTTAATTTTTGGAAATTAAATCAAGAGAGAGAATTATTTCTAAAGTGTTTAGAAAAAGGATTAATGATTAAACGGTGTTTTAATTATTAATGAGAATAATAAATGGGATAATAATAATAATATTTATGGAAAAATTTCAGCTGAAAATTTTGCCTATAAATATACTATTATAGACCCTATTTTATTCCAACCCCAGAAACCCAAAAGTTTCAGAAAACCAAATTCTCTCCACCTCCTCCTCCTCCTAAAAGTCGTTTTCTTGGTGGATACCGGTGGAGTGCTTCACACTTGAGGAGCAACTGCTAAGGATCTCTGATCATTGTCTCCGAATTATTTTTAAAGCTTAGATTCGATCCCTCGAATTTTTATTCATGATCTGTATGCTTTTATTTGGATTTTGTATGTGTAAAAGTGTTTTGCCATGCCCCGCTGCGTTTAAAAATCCAACAATGATGACATCCCTTTTCCTATATAGCTTTGTCCCGTAATGAAAACCTTTGCTGTCATCTCCAAAGATTATTGACAGAATAGCTTATGTCAATCACATTTGATTGTGAGGCTCTTTCCTTAATCACATGCCTTGAGTATGAATTACCAAGAATATATATGAATCAGTTAACCTGTTATGTCCTGCACTCACATATGGATTAACAGTTCCTGGTACCCAACTTATCAGTGTGGGTCCAGATGGATTAGAGATATTATTATAAACAAAGATAACAACAGCTGCAACCTTATCGTGCTAAATCTTATCTTTGACTTACCATTTTCTCCATTTAAATACCCTTGACAGATTTGTCTCTAGGCTAGGGGAAAATGGTTCCAACCTTACATAAGGAGGACTAGCAGTCTTTGCCCTATTATAATCCTAAACATGCTTCTTCTATATTTAATGCAAGTACTAAGAGATGCATTCATGGCATAAAGAATAAGCAAGCATTGTATTGGGAATACATGGCATTCATTCAGAAACATTACACATAAGAATTAAGCAAGACATGCATGATATGGAACAAACAGAATTAACAACTAAATCACTAATTCTATCTAGTCCAATCCTGTTGATGAATCTCATCTAGCTATCTCAATCCAATTATAAATTAATACATCTTAACAAACAATTCAGATCAAATGAATAAATCACATTGTATTAGGTTACAGGAGATAAGAATAAACAAAGTTCTTATATGTAACATCCCAACTTTTTAGGATATTAATTCTATACAAAAACTAATAAGTGAAACTCGATAATTCACTTTCTAAACCAAAATGATCAAGTTTCTCAAACTCGAAACATCAAAAGTCAACTCAAAATTCAAATGTACTAAAATTTGAGACGCATCTTGAACAATAATTCGATAATAAAGTTCAAAGTGAAATAAATAAAAATCCAAACAGCATGTCCAAGTCATCCTTATTCTTTTCGAAAGTCCAAACTTGAAATGTATACACAAAAATGAGCTACGAAGCCCAGCAAGTAACTATCGTTCAACGACTCAAAAAATATTTTCTAAAATATTTATCAGACTTTAAATCAATTATATATAGTTCCAAAATATCGCAATCATATCTATTCCACAGTTATAAATTACGGTCACACTATGCCAGTGACACAGCTTCTATAATTCGATAAGGGCTAGTTTACGTCCCTCGCTAAGACAAGGCCTAACAAGGTATCTATGTGTTCCGGAACGTGCGTAAACTAGTTCTATGTGCCACACTATCCAGTGGCCGGATTCTATAAATCGATATGTAACTAAAACTGGGAATATCTAAAAAGTCTTTTCTATTTACAATATCACAATGTTCGAGAATCAAAATTAATCAAATATTTCTGATACAGAAAAAGGTCGAATAAAATGAATCAATTTAAATACTAGTGAGTAACGAAAAATCACTTACCTCGAAAACGATTAGACACTTAATATACACGAACAAATCCTATAATTTATTAAGCAAAAATATAATTAATTAATACAACTTATAAATAAATTATACACGAACAATTAAGACTACTACTGGACAGAGGGAAATATATTGAGATTTCCGAATCTTATTTATAGATTAACACACACAACACAAAGGCTAGTAAATAACAGAATAGTCACTTAAATTATTTAGAAAGTGGGCTAGCCAAACGAAGAAAACAAATAAGTATACAAAATTGTGGAATGGCCTTAAAGCCCAATAAACACTATGAGTTGAAACAATTTCCATAACTTGAAAACCCCACTCTATATTTTAACATAAAACTAACATGCATATTTAAGTTAACAAATCAATCCAACTACCACGTACATATATTTATCATATTGAAAAAAATAAAAGAATAGTGCATACCTCCTGTACTAAACCCAAACCACATGGTACATTAGAATTTAATGGTCAAGATTATTTTATTGAACAACACAAATTCTATTTATATAATTATATTAATAAGGCAATTTGTCAAATCGTACAGGAACCATATTTTGACTAAATAAAATAAAATGATAATATTCTTATTAAGAAATATAAATAAATAAAATAAATATATAATCCACTTAATCACACACACCAAAATTTTAAAATAGATATATTTCTATAAAAAATATTAATAATAATAAAAATAACTTAAATATAATAATGACCGTAAAATTAATAAAAAAGAGCCTATACAAAAATACGAGCAAGCATGCACCAATAAAAAATGTTACCAAATTACAATTTACACATAACAAATAATACAATATTGATTAATAAGCCAAAACAGAGATATAATGTTCTCTCACTAAAACAATAACAAGCAGGATCAAGAATACATGTGGATCCCTATGATCAAGAATACATGTGGATCCCTATCGTCTACTTTGTCACCAGGAAACAATACTAACATATAGAGCACTAAAGAAATAAAGTAAATGAAGCAAGGAGCAATGGTAGAGCATATACCTAGTTATAAAAATAATAAAAAAAATGAAAAGCTCGTGTACCTCTTTTTAGAATTGGAGAGACCTATGCAACCCTTTTTAATTGTCAAACAAGTAGTTAAATAGGCACACGCAAAACCCTATAATATCCCTTAATTACCTCATAATTAGTATCATTTAATAAAAGCTTTTTACTAAAATTAACTTCTTTCCATTTTTAGCTAATAATTCAAATTTCAAGATAATAAAATTTCCATATATTCATTTAGTCAACTAAAATAAATCTACTATCAAATTATTGTAGGAAATAAAAAACTATAATTATAATTAAACAAATAAATAAAAAAATAAATTGGGGTGTTATATTCTACCCATCTTAAAAAATTTGGTCCTCCAAATTTCTATTCTAAATAAAGGGATGCATGAAATTCTTGATATAATTCGTACCTTAGTTACGATTTCCGGTAATTAGAAACACACGTCCATTTCCCAATTTGGAGTCTGCCCCCTTTCTCGGTGGTGGATTGTTGGGACATTTCGAGATCTTGTGTCCAATCTCCCCATAATAAAAACAAGCACCCAAGTTCCAACGACATTCTCTATCGGCATGATTTCCTACACACCTAGTGCATTTATCTTGATTTCCTTGATTACCCATTTGATCATATGCATGTGGTTTCTTGAGTGGTCCCCCTTGAGACGCTTGACCACCAGTTGGAGCGAACCTCTTCTTGTTCCAATTATGTGTTGCCTTTTCGGATTCTGGTAAACCCCTCTCGATCACCAAGGCTTTATTGAGAACAACCTCATAAGTCTGAAGCTCAAAGGGCGCCACTCCAAGTCGAGTATTACTTCGCAATCCTTCCTCCAACCTCCTTGCTCGACTTGCCTCATCCGCAACCAATGTTGGTGCGTACTTAGCAAGTTTCGCAAACTCTGCTTCATACTCAGTAACCGGCTTCCCACCTTGTTCAAGCCTGATAAAGTCCCTCTCTTTCTGTAAACGCGTCATCCTCGGAAAATACTTGTCCTCTAAAGCTTTCTTAAACCTTTCCCACGAATATGGTTCTTGATTTGCTTCTGCATTTGCCTCATTTTTTTTTCTCCATAAGCCACCAGTCAAAGGCACTCCCTTGAAGTTGGTAAACAGTAAGTGTCACATTTTGCTCATCATTGCTTCCAAGTAACTCAAAGGTCTTCTTCATCTCTTGAACCCACTTCTCAACTACCGCCGGGTCCGTCGCTCCATCAAAGCTTGGCGGGTTAAGTCTTTTGAATTCCGAAACTATGCTTGGTTGCCTCGGCTGTTGGTTTCCTACTAGAGCGGCTAAAGTTTGTACTAGCTGATCAAAAGCTCCACCATTGTTATTATTGTTATTACTATTATTGTTGTTGTTGTTGTTGTTGTTGTTGTTTCCACCCCGTCCACTCCGTGAGTCATTTTTCTATCAAAACAAAAATAAGAACTTATTTTATGTATAAATAATTATGCAAAGAATCATTATTTTTAAATAAATATAACATCCATTTCTCAAACACCTCAAATAATCAAGTGGAACAATTCTTAAA
The DNA here is from genome assembly GCF_009905375.1 of Apium graveolens. Lineage (NCBI taxonomy): Eukaryota > Viridiplantae > Streptophyta > Magnoliopsida > Apiales > Apiaceae > Apium > Apium graveolens. The sequence goes on along the minus strand of NC_133649.1, from coordinate 110,060,295 downwards.
GTAACATTTAGATCTTACAATGCAATTATAAAAATAAAACTTCACAAAATCCAACTTCTTCCAAATAAAACTTAATATCTGAAATAAAAATTCCCAAAACCAAACAAGAAACAAAGATAGGTCATAAACTAGTTCATTCTAGAGCATCTTCTATCTCTCTCCTAGTCTCCCCAAGTCCATCTCGAAATGCTTAAAGAAAATCTTTCGTAACTCTCCCAAGCCAAGTAACAAGCCAGCACCTTGACAACGGCCAACGAAAAAAAGCATCTATTACACGTTCATGCCTTCGAGTGTCCCTCCTTATTATCTCCAGGGCTCTCTCAGATTTCTCGCTTGCAATTTGGAGGTCTTCTATGGCTCTCTCAGCTCTAACATTTACAATTTCAAGGTCCCGGACATTCAAAAAATAATCTTTTAAGATATCCTGACGTTCCTTTCTTAACTTACTCTCGACTTCTACCGCTTCCTCATTTATAAACTTAAGTTTAAGCTTAAGCACCACATTCTCTCTCATTGCCCTCGTCAAAGCATCTCTTCCACGTGAATGGTTAACACTCTCAACAAAAGGTGAGTTTTTAACAGATTCCTCGCTATCATAGTCAAGCATAGGGGCATCCTCATCAATATCAATGGACACTTGTGGCGATTGTTATTCGATTTCCTCATCGGGGTCTTCCTCCATATCCTCATCAAATCCGATAGCAAGACCCCACACATTCTCATTATCAGCCATTTACAAATGTCCAAAATGAAGTATTAATACTTACAACTAGAAGGAAATGATTCTAGAGTACTTAACCCACAAGTCAACCTACAAAGTAGTCTACAGGATCTACAACCTAGGCTCTGATACCATTTGTAATATCCCAACTTTTTAGGATATTAATTCTACACGAAAACTAATAAGTGAAACCCGATAATTCACTTTCTAAACCAAAATGATCAAGTTTCTCAAACCCGAAATATCAAAAGTCAACACAAAATTCAAATGTACTAAAATTTGAGACGCAGCTTGAACAATAATTCAATAATAAAGTTCAAAGTGAAATAAATAAAAATCCAAACAACATTTCCAAGTCATCCTTATTCTTTTCGAAAGTCCAAACCTGAAATGTATACACAAAAATGAGCTACGAAGCCCAGCAAGTAACTATCGTTCAACGACCCACAAAATATTTTCTAAAATATTTTTCAGACTTTAAATCAATTATATATAGTTCCAAAATATCACAATCATATCTATTCCACAGTTATAAATTACGGTCACACTATGTCAGTGACACGGCTTCTATAATTCGATAAGGGCTAGTTTACGTCCCTCGCTAAGACAAGGCCTAACAAGGTATCTATGTATTCCGGAACGTGTGTAAACTAGTTCTATGTGCCACACTATCCAGTGGCCGGATTCTATAAATCGATACGTAACTAAAACTGGGAATATCTAAAAAGTCTTTTCTATTTACAATATCACAATGTTCGATAATCAAAATTAATCAAATATTTCTTATACAGAAAAAGGTCGAATAAAATGAATCAATTTAAACACTAGTGAGTAACAAAAAATCACTTACCTCGAAAGCGATTGGACACTGAATATACACGAACAAATCCCTACAATTTATTAAGAAAAATATAATTAATAATACAATTTATAAACAAATTATACACGAACAATTAAGACTACTACTGGACAGAGGGAAATATATTAAGATTTCCGAATCTTATTTATAGATTAACACGCACAACACAAAGGCTAGTAAATAACTGGACAGTCACTTAAATTATTTAGAAAGTGGGCTAGCCAAACAAAGAAAACAAATAAGTATACAAAATTGTGGAATGGCCTTAAAGCCCAATAAACACTAAGACTTGAAACAATTTCCATAACTTGAAAACCTCACTCTATATTTTAACATAAAACTAACATGCATATTTAAGTTAACAAATCAATCCAACTACCACGTACATATATTAATCATATTGAAAAAATAAAAGAATAGTCCATACCTCCTGTACTAAACCCAAACCACATGGTACATTAGAATTTAATGGTCAAGATTATTTTATTGAACAACACAAATTTTATTTATATAATTATATTAATAAGGCAATTTGTTAAATCGTACAAGAACCATATTTTGACTAAATAAAATAAAATGATAATATTCTTATTAAGAAATATAATTAAATAAAATAAATATATAATCCACTTAATCACACACACCAAAATTTTAAAATAGATATATTTCTATAAAAAATATTAATAATAATAAAAATAACTTAAATATAATAATGACCGTAAAATTAATAAACAAGAGCCAATACAAAAATGCGAGCAAGCATGCACTAATAAAAAATGTTACCAAATTAAAATTTACACATAACAAATAATACAATATTGATTAATTAGCCAAAACATAGATATAATGTTCTCTCACTAAAACAATAAAAGCAGGATCAAGAATACATGTTGATCCCTATCGTCTACTTTGTCACCAGAAAACAATACTAACATATAGAGCACTCAAGAAATAAAGTAAATGAATCAAGGAGCAATGGTAGAGCATATACCTAGTTATAAAAATAATAAAAAAAATGAAAAGCTCGTGTACCTCTTTTTAGAATTGGAGAGACCTGTGCAACCATTTTTGATTGTTAAACAAGTACTTAAATAGGCACACACAAAACCCTATAATATCCCTTAATTACCTCCTAATTAGTATCATTTAATAAAAGCTTTTAACTAAAATTAACTTCTTTCCATTTTTAGATCATAATTCAAATTTCAAGATAATAAAATTTCCATATATTCATTAATCAACTAAAATAAAATCTACTATCAAATTATTGTAGGAAATAAAAAACTATAATTATAATTAAACAAATAAAAAAAATAAAAAATTGGGGTGTTATATTATATGTTGGACAAATATAAACCTCACTAAAGCAATTAATCATGTTCAACAAATATTCAAACACATATTTAAGATTATCTAAAGTAACATGCACAAGTTAAACATTAATCCTAGTTACCAGAAAGATAATCTAGTGAACTAGTTCAGCATTATCTATGTGTGATGCTATCATGCTTGTGCGAGTGTTAAACATTTAAACACTAAGATCTTATTATGCGTTGAATATTGAGAGCAAAGTATTGCAGTGGTTCAAGAATTTGAAACCTGAGATATGTGAGTTGGACCATCTTCAGAGATTGCTATGAAAGCAAGATATTCATGATTCTCGTCATCTGATCCATCCCAACTCTTTCCCGTGCACTATAAGTTTTGACTGGCTGCTTCCCTAAGAAAACATTCCACCTTTGTCTCAGCTCTTCAACTGAATCCCTACTTATCCTTGTTTGTCAAGCTTCTTGTACTGTTGTAGCAAAACCCCTGATAGTTACTTGACACATATGTCTTGTCAAACCTATAGCTATCAAACCTTTTTTATGTCCCATCCTCAGTCTTGTAATCACCCCTTGAACTGAATCTGTAAGAATCTCTGCTTCTGAATATATAGGCTTGATCCTTCGATATAGCTTATGTACTCTTGTGAATCTGATGCGACCAAACTTCCCTGACAAGTGAAACACTGCCCTGACGTCCAGTCCCTCAAGTACTTCTACCTGAGCTTCATCTGATTCAGCTATTAGTAACTCTTACATTCTGTCCTGAGGTTCCAACTATACTGTTTGTCCCCATTGTTCTCTCTGACCTCCACAATTCCTGCCTGTATGATCACATTGATTCCCGGATAAATATAGCCTTCGTACCAACCACTGTGTGACTGTATAATCTGGAATCATAGAGTTGTCTTAAATTCTTCGAGAAAACTTGTACCCGTATAAATTTCATTCATTCCCTGCGTCTTAAAACCCAGTGTATCCTATGGAGTAAGCCTTTGAGGAATTTCCACAATTTTCGCCTGTAGGTCTTGAAATCAATTCCATTGGAGTAAGAAGACCATTATTTGTAATTTCCGTATTCGGGAATTTTCCATCTGAATAGCACATGGTCTTCCTTTTCTTCGAGAGATTAAAATCCACTTTAAAATCCCGGAGGAATCTTGAGTCTACCAACACTTGAGTACCCTTGATTTAATATTTAAGAGAAATTTAAATTTCCAGTATTTTTAATTTTCTTTGAAAATAAATTAATCAAAAATAAATATTTACGTAAAATCTAATTTTCAAGAATTTCAAATTTTCTTAAAAATTAAATAAAACGTAAATTATTATTTAAGAAAAATTTAAATTTAAGAATTTTAAATTTATGGAAAATAACTAAATCAAAAATAATTAATTACGGTAACAAAAATTTAAGTGAAATTTCTCTGGCGATCAGACATTCCTGTATAACTTTGTGTGGCGATCAAATAATACAATAGGTCGCAACAGAGTTTTAATTTCCTTTTATATTCTTCTGTGGCGAACCCTTCTATGGCGACAAGAATGGTTACATGAGGAATAACAGGAGTTGCCTTAAAAAAATAACAGAACACCCGCGGTGACAACACTACACTGGATGGCTGCTCTGTGGCGATGCAATTCGTGTCGCAGCAGATTGCCTTAACAAAAATTCTGTTGTTTGAACAGCCACACTCCTCAATTCTCTACGCGTGTGGTTCTGAGTTCCGCGCATTCCCAGGCGTGTGCACAGAAATCGGGTGACCGTCCTTTCCTCTGCACTACTCGCGCGTGACCTTTAGCCTGGAGACTATAGCTAAACAAACAAAACAGTGTTTGTTTTGTACTTGCGTGAGCAAGTTTACTGAAGCTGCCAAATGGATCAAGTTATACGCCTTTTTTTTATTTACCTTATAAATGGCAGCTCTAATATTCTATATCCTGGAGAAAAAAATGGCACCTAATCTAGGGCTGAGCAAAACCGAACTGAAACCGAAAAATCGAACCGAACCGTGCTAATTCGGTTCGGCCCGGTCCTAATTTTTCAGAAAATTCGGTCTATTCGGTCCGGACCGCATAGACCGATATAAAATTCGGTTCGGTCCGGTTCTTGTAAAAAATATTTCGGTCCGGACCGAATAGACCGAATAGTCCAAATCATAAATATCATAATTTTATATTATATCTTTTACATATATCTTAAAAATTTTAATCATAAATTTTAATTTATAATTGTATTTAAACACTCTTAGAACTCTACATATCACCTTACTTTAATTATATTTAAATTTTATATAATTTTTGGTTTAAAATTTTAATATAATTTTATTTTTTTAAAAAAATTCGGTCCGTTCGGTTCAAAACCGGACCGAACCGAATCATTTTGGTTCGGTCCGGTCCATAATAAAATTTCGGTCCGGTTCGATCCAAGAAAATATGATAATTCGGTTTTTCGGTCTATTCGGTTCGGTCCAGTTTTAGACCGAACCGACCGAATGCTCAGCCCTAACCTAATCCTGAAAAACTTATTCAGATTAATAAATTTTTATTTACTAAAATTTAAATAATAAATTTATTTATTTCAAATTTATAAAATGAATTTATTTTAAATAAATTCATAAAATAAATTATTCAAGTTTGAATTATAAATTCATTTAAATAAATTTATAAAATAAATTTATGTAAATACAAATTAATAAAATAAATTAATTTCTGGATCCTGATTTGTGTATCAATCAGTCAGCTCTGATACCAATTGTTAGGTCCCGAATTATCGTAGAAGGGGGGGTTGAATATGATAATCACTAAATTAAAAATTCTTTCGAATCTTTAGCGGATAAAATATTTAGTGCTCGGTTAGTGTTTCGTGTTCTTGAGAGGAATAGTGTTTGGAACGATAAAAACGAGGAACACAAGATATTCGGGGAAATATATATTCGTATATAAATCCTCGAGGGTGTTGCTACACTCCGGTAAATAAATTAACCGGCTACAATCTAAGAAAAATAAAGTTCCTAGCTACTAAAAAGATTTACAAATTAAATCTTATACAATAATCTAGCTTTTGTTTGTACTAGGATTTAATTACCGGGTAACGATTATAATGCCCCTAAGAATATACACGAATTAAATCGGGCATTATAACGTTACTCCGGTGAGAAGTTAAACGGATAAACAAATAGCTTGAGCTTCTCTGTCAATCAATGCTGCCATTTCACTTCTCTTTTTGGGAGAGAAGATGAACAGAAAATATTTCAGAATGAATGGCTCAAAATCTTCTGCTGCAAAGTGTAGACTTTATCCAATAATTTTGTGACTGAGAATTGAGGAGCTCTGTGGCGACAGGAGATACAGGTCTTGTTCTGTGGCGACAAAAGGTTACTAGTAAACCAAAACAAAACAACTGCTCTGTGGCGACTGGATGTGCAGGTACGTTAGTTGTAATGTAAAACTTAAACTAAAAAACTAACTCCCCTATGGTGACCACAGGGGCTATTAGTATATGAAAATATACTTAACCAAAAAATAACATACCACTTGTGTGGCGACCTGTCACCCCTGGTTACCTTTGTTTTTTTCTTTTATTTCCTTTTTCTTTTTTTCTATTTTCTTCTTTTTTTTTGTTTCCCTTTTTTTTGTTTTCTTTTTTTCTTTTTCTTTTGTTTTTTCTTTTGTTTTTTCTTTTTGTTTTTTCTTTTCTTTTTTTTGTTTCATTTCTTTTTCTCTTTTCCTTTTTTTTGTTTCTTTTCTTTTTAAGTTTAAATTGTAACTAAATTAATTTATAAAATAAACTTAAATATAACTTATATAAATAAACTAATTTAGATTTATAAAATAAACTTATTTAAAGTTTATAAGATAAATCATTTTAAGTTTATTAAATAAATTATATTAAAGTCCATTAAATAATTTATTTAATTTAACAATTAAACTTTGAGCTTCGCCTATCCCTGAGCTGTTTAGCTGTATACCCCGCACACCTGTTCTCGTACTTTAACCGAATACGTTCAAACCAAGTACGTTCCTCAACTTAACAATCCTTCTATAAATAATACCCAGATTCCTTTCACGAGCTGTTGACGCCTAGTGCAACTGGTCTGGTTCACAGACGACTAATACCGATTCAGGTCTTCGTATTATAGCCTTGATTACATTCTTAAGCTTGCCTCAACTTTATTGCTTCGAACACTGACTGTCAATAAACAATTGTACTTTCACTGGAATCCTTTCTGGTACTTTAGACAACGTCTTCATTAACCTCTGTCTATACCCTATCTTCAATTCTTCAGATTCCTATGCTTCGACCACTCTCTATCTTCAATCAATGTCAATACACTGAAATCTTCCGGTAGCACTTGTATACTGAATCTATAACATTTCTGAAACCCTGAAATTCTTTAACCTTTGTTCTTCACTGAGGCATGATCATATTAATGAACTTCTTTCAGTGACCTGTAGACAGACTTCAGGCTTTCTTCTAGTCTTCTGATTCTTTGTATTTGCCTTGTCTTCATTCTTCCTAATTTCTTGTGTAGACGTAGTATTATTAACCTGTCCTATTCTAGTATTATTATCATTTTGAGTTATCACGTAACTATTCATACAGCTACGCAGTCTCACCAACACGTTCCGTGATGGCAAGGAGCTGAAAAAACTGACCAATGTGTTCAAGATTCAAAAGCTATAAGTTGATCTTCGCAGGCGCCATGGACAAGGCTTGCCATTGGAAGAAGGACGTTTTATGTGTCTTCAGGGACACACTCAGGGCTGAAATCAGGCTTCCCTTCCACCCTTTCATCCCAGTTCTGCTTGCGATGTTGGGATTAACCCCTGCCAGCTTTCTCCTAACGCTTGGAGGCTAATCCTTTGTTTCTTGCCGTAATACGCCAAGCATAATGTTCCCACCTCAATCACGGTTTTCAGGAAGATTTTTCAGTCAAAAATAGCTCTGAAAACAATCCAGGGTAGGTTATCTTAAATCAATGCCCAACCATCCCTCATATCATTAACGGGAAGTCTATTCCCGACAACAATTTAAGCTGGAAAAAAACATTTCTTTATGTGCTTTGGGAAGGCGGCGATTGGGGCACACTCTTTTGCTGATCCTTCGGGCAGGTTGTTAATGGGACCACTCTTTCAAGCCAGATAGCGTGCGATCACTCTAACGACATAGTGTTTCCTGAAGATGAGACAAACGCCTTCAATCTCCTTACTCACGATGACGAGACATCTCATTCCTGGGATCTTATCAGGGAGACAGTCCTAGTTGAATGCGTCATTTCTCCCGTCTCTATGAGTATGTTTCAAATTTTTGTTTTAATTTATTTTGAAGCTTCTTCTTTCTAGTGTATTCAACTGTTTCTTCTTTGTTTGTATAGCCGTTGAAAAAATAGTGGAGGCGACTAAGCCTAAGGACATAAAAACTACCAGAATGAAGCGGGTAGGGAAGGTCTTCAAAGATCCGCGCCATGGGGATTGCTTCCCAAAATTTCTGCTCCAGGCAGGAGAAGGGGATGAAGAAAGCCCCGACCAACCTCTGCGCATAAAACAAAAGCCAGGGGCCTTCTTTCAGCCAACATGGGAATTCGGGGAAAAGACACGATTGTTGGAAATACGAAGCACTATAATTTAAATTCTGATATGAGAAACTAACTCGGATTAGTGTGACCCTGAATTGTATTTAATAAAGCGTTACTCAGATAAACTTACTAATATAAGTCGGTCAGTTTATCTTAGTAGTGATTAATTAAATGTAAATTCGGAATCAAAATTTCCAAACAGCTAGTAATATGTCATTTAGTTGGTGATATATTTGGTAAAAAGGAATTCTAAAACCCTATTTTCTGTATCAAGAGTTATACGTATGTACTTTATAAAAATAGTTACTGAACTGAATTTTAACTATATAAGCCATATTTGTTTTGTGTATTGAGTTAGTCCGTATAAGCACGATTCAGGATTTCATATCGAATGGGTAGATTTGATAGCGAGGATATGTCAAGCATAATAGAATGTCTAAATTAGGGTATTTCAATTATGTAGGTTCCAGATGAATGACCTGAGAGTTGACGTCAGACTAAGGATGACCTATTGATCAATCGATAAGCTCGGCAAGGTTCTAGTCGAAGAACCTGAGTGTTGAAGTCGGATCCAGGATAGTCTAGTGGTTAGATGATAAAGTCCAAGCGTCCAAGTCAGCTTAAAGTCAATAAGTAATAGTTGTTAAACCATATCAAGGCAAGTGCCTCTGACCATATCAAGGCAAGTTCCTTTGACCATAAAGTGGAAACTTAATTTTTTTCCACCTATGTCGTGGAATGTTCTATCCACCTACGTCGTGGAATTTTGGAAAGAGTTAAAAAGGGAATTCAATTAATCTATTAGAGTTGCATAAGAGGCCCATTATTTGGTAACGGCCGAGCAGATTGTGGCATAAGAGGCTAATTCGGTTGTGCACATGGTTAAACCGATTAGTCCAGCATGGGGGAGACCTAGCTAGTCTTCCATGTTCCGAAACACATTCTTTATTCTAGACGGCCGTTAGTCGCTGTCCGGTGATGATAGACTGATCAGTTATCTTCACCTGTAGAACATCCAATAAAACTAATTAATTCATTTTTTTGAAACTGTTTAAAGTCAAAGCACTTAGAAAAAGGACACCATGCTAAAATCAAAGTCTTAAAATTCTTTATTCTGATTATATCATGTTTGCTTTGAAAAGCATGCTATTATGATGTGGTTTCCAATTCTTAAAAATGATTTCAACTATTTTGATTAATAGTTTTGTAAGAATATATAACCTGTTTATCATATATTTTGATACTGCATTCGTTGGCTCATTGTTTTTGTATATCTCTATATTATTCTCTTACATATGCTTAGAGATTGAGTGCCTGCTAGAAGACCTTTTGTTAACTATAGTCAGGGCAGAGAGCCAGCTCCTCCTCCATCAAGATCTTATGAGGTAGTTATGTCAGACCTGTTGTAGGTCTGTTGATTTGTTGTAATAAGAAAATTATGTTAGACTTATTTAAATGAATTTAATAGTTGGATATCCTAAATCAAACTTAAACCTAGAAAAGATCTTGGTAAGGGGGTCATGTTGTTGTAATAATAATGAGTTGGTTGTCATGTAATTCTGATTGTTATTGTTCGTGACGTCAACTCCTGACCCCGGGGTTGAGGCCGTCACAATCATCACCATATTACGTTTAGAAGAAGGATTTGTCGATTGTGCCTCAGGTGAATCCATTCTTGATTAAAAATTCTGAAAATGTATTGTACCATGCTCTTGGTGATTGTTTCAATCCATAAAGGGCCTTTAATAGCCTCTAAACAAAATATGGATATTCTGGTTTTTAAAGACTAGAGGCCTTTAGCAACAAGTCTTGCTTTATTTCTGGTAAAAACACCATTTCATCCATTTTGTTCATGTACACCCACTTAGTTCTAATGATGTTTTTGTTTCTTGGTACAAGAACCAATTCCCAAAATTTGTTTCTTTTATTGAGAATTAGTTAAGTCGGGAATCAGGACCTGTCTAACAATCAGGATATAATCAACCATCAGGATATGATTATCTGTTGGAAGCTTTATTATCATCCATTGATAATCTGTTTAGTCATCCGTTGATACTTACAAATGAATATTCGTCAAAGCTATAACATATATCAGTTGATCAGCTTATCCGTTGAGAATGACTTGAATGACAAGTTAAAGTTGCGAGATAAATCAGAAAGTGTTGATTTATAGGATCGTAGTTGATTTAGATATGTATAGAAAGTAGAAGAGTTATACTATAACTTATCTTGTAATTGATTGATATTGATTATTGATGTGTAATATATAAACACAGAATAGGTTAACACTTTAGGTGTGCAGCGTGAAACTCGAGTATTCACATAACCTAACAGCTCTTAAGAATATTATTCTTAAGATAGTTATGTAACAGTTCATTAAAGATCAATATAAACTGTTATTCGATTCATCTTTGCTTACTTTACTTCCGTAATACATCATTTTGTTTAGTAATTATATTCAACCCCCTTACAATTACTCTACTGGGCAACATCTTTCAAATTGATTTAGCTCTTCTTGCATAGTAGTTATCCAGTCAGGATCAACTACAGTTTCTTCCATTTTCTTAGGCTCAATTTGAGACAGAAAACATGCATGTAGGCATTCATTTGCAGTGGCACTTCTATTCCTCACACCAGCATTAGGGTCACCAATGATAGTGTCTCTTGTGTGACTCCTATCCCATTTTATGGTATGATGATTTTGTTGACTAGAAGTGTCCTCACTTTCTTCATTTTTTACATGACTTACAGAATCATCATCTCTTTTTCCCCTGAGTTTGTGCTATTAAATTCAGGTGAGCTTCTGTCTTGAGATAAATTCTCATTTGCAGAATTCATTGGTTTACTAATTTCCTTTTCTTCTCTATTATCTGCAATATTTTCAATTTCATCTCCAAAATCACTGTCAAGGTTGAGATTATCAAATTTCAAAGCTTCAGCTTCATTGTCATCAAGGCATTCCAATCCAAGATACTTGTCATCATCAAATGTCACATATGTGCTCTCTATTATCTTCTTTTGCTCTAGCACATAAACTATGTAAGTAGTCCTTTCCAATGAATATCCAAGAAAAATAGCTTCAAATACTTTGGATTCAAATTTTCCAACATAGCAGAGTTGTCTTTTAAAATAAAGTAATCGCTTCCAAACACGTAAAGATGCTTAACTGTAGGCTTCCTCTTAGAAATGATTGAGTAGGGTGACTTTTCAATGGTTTTATTTACCAAATATCAATTCTGAGTATAGCATGCTATGTTAATAGCTTTCTCCCAAAAAACTGGTTGGCAACTTGACATCCTACAATATTGTCCTTATAGCTTCAACTAAAGTTTTGTTCTTTCTTTCACCCACACCATTTTTTTGAGGTGTTCATGGGGCAGAGAACTCTTCAGTGATGCCTTTATCTTTACAGAATTCATTTAGTTTGGAGTTTCTGAATTCAGTACCATTGTCATTCCTCAATCTTTTTACAGAATTTTGATCTTCATCCTGCTTTTCAATCTTATTTATGTGTTGAATGATAATGTTTGGAATTTCATCTTTTAAATGCATAAATTCCTTTAAATTCCTTTAAATGGACAAGACATTTAAAGGACCAAACAAATCCATATAGATAAGTTGTAGTGGAGCATTAATGGAATTCACAGCTTTACTTTTATGGCTTGATCTCTTCATTTTGCCTTTCTGACAAGCTTCACAAACTTCAGTTTGAACAAACTCCAAGGATGGCATGTCTCTCACCAATTCTCTTTTCATAAGAGTATTTATTGCTTTGTAGTTTAAGTGAGAGAGCTTCTTGTTGTAACACCCTCCAGACCCGGGGTATAAGTCTGGGGGTTACTAGCTAATCACCAAACATGTACAATCTGATTAACAATTAATAAAGAAATGAAATTAAACCCCTTTAACACTAACCAGGATCTTTTTAGGTTGAAGTATGAAAACAAGAACCACTAACTACTTTTATTACAAACCAACATTCAAAGTCTCACAAAATCTCTTTATTACAAACCATTGTCTAATTCATTTTAAACTAAGTTCAACTTTTATTCAAACACACACACATACTATCTATCAACACTCCACCTGCTCGGGAAACTCAAAGCTTTCTTCCTGGATTGGGATCAACACCTTGGGTATAAGAGGATCTCGAGGCTTGACTCGCTTCTTTACCACTCGAGTCCTGATTGGTTTCATATTCCTTTTTAACTGAAAACAATAAGGTGAATAACAACAAAAGGGCTGAGCCAAAAGTTGCTCAACAAGTCCACAAACATATAAACAGTGTTAAAGCATTTTAAATGAATCCGCCATCCCAGGTATATCTGCCAAGATATAACCTCATGAGAATAGAAAGAAGGCCATTACTGGCGAGTACAAATAAACTAAACTGGACACAAGTTCGCATCTATATTCTGCTGATCAGTCAGAATATAATGCAGATCCATATCTCAATATATAGATCCAGTCGGGTACCCAGGCACTACGGCCCACGTCGAGGCACCAGTCATCCCGGTCCTCAAGATTAAGACACGCTCAATCCCAAAATATCATTATCCAGTCCATCGCTTAGCAACCGGGACAATCAGTATGCTTTGATATATTCCAAACACTAGAATATATCAATCTGCATGTGTTACCAACAGAATGTGAATTAAGAATCCAAAGAAACGGAGAAATCAAGAATTGAAATAAAATATGAACAAAGGAATAGGGATTGTATATTAGTGATCAAGATCAATAATCAAGAGAATCTAAATGTGATAAATATTTGAATCAATATCACTATTCTGAAAGTAGAATAGAGGAAAAACTTGCCTTCTGCGCGACTTACTGCAATTGAATCACTTATGTCTATCACCTTGGACTATTACCGACTCAACTAGCCTGGCTGGCTTAGCTTCTGTTGGCAAAACAGACTGGTTAAGTCACGTCGTACTTCATTTGCATCTTGAATCGACTTCAAACCGATCCTAACATCTACCCATGCGCTTATGACTGACTCATGTATTACATATAAGCAAGTAAGACTCGATTAACCACGTAATACACATAAGCACATAAGCATATAATCATTTTTATGGTTAAAATAATTTTTAAAACCAAAATCGACTCGCTGATCGTTCAACAGATCGTTATCTGACTCGTTTCCCATTTTTCCGGAATTTTTCGGACTCGTCTCGGCACGTAACTTGACTGATAATCAAACAAGTCACAAAATCAACTAACTTCTAAAAGAAATTAAGCTTTGATATTATTTTTAATGAAAAGGATTCATTTTTCTGAGTTAATAGGCTTTTATTTCACGCAAAACGGACTAACGGTTGAATTATTATTAATTAAATAGTGATAATTCCATTTATTAATCATTACAAATAATTATTACTAATTTTTAAAACCCAAAAATAATTTTAAATCATTATTTAAGAAAATCAGAATTAAAAATAATTTTTCTATAATTTTTGAAATTAAAATGAATTTATTATGATTTATTGAAAATTATTTGAGTAATTATCATAATAATTAATCACTTTTAAATAATTAATAAGTAATAAATAAATAATAAATAATTGAGAAAATAATTTAATCTGATTTTTAGAAAATAATTTAGAATTATTTATAATATAAATTAATTAATTAAATAATTAATTAATCAATTTACAAAATAAATAAAACTGATTTTTAAAATTAATAAAAATAAAAAGTAAAAATAATTTCCAGAAACAGTTGTCAGAAAACCATCCCTGACAAAATCAGATCAAACCCGGGTATTTTACACGGGTCAAACGGGTCAAAATCCGGGTTGTGAAGAACACGCCGGATTTTGCCCAGAATCTGGCCACCGGTGCAGAATCCGGTGAGCCACTTCCAGGCCAAAAACGGATCCGTTTGGTTCATTTTCCACAGGGTTTCAATTCCAAATCGTTCTGGCAATCTAATTCTGGCAATAACATCACAGAATAACCCTTGGGTCATCTTCTCCGATCAAAATCGACATGAACTCCGGCCAAAAACCCAAATCATTCATTTGTACATAAAATCAAACGTTATATAGTGCAAATTGAAGCTAAGAACATATACAATCAAAGCCCTAACATTACAAGAACCAAATATTCACAGAAATCATCGAGTTGTGTTTTGAAAATTCGACCTAAACCCTAGAAATCGTGAATCATTATCAAAGCATCGTTTGTTCAATTAAACACCATGAATCGACTGTAAATCATCTAACAAAGCTATATCAATCATCAAAACATCAAAATAACCCCAGAATCAAAAAGCCCTAATTCGAACATAAACCCTAGAAATCAAAAATCAAAAACGATTCAATAAAACGTGAAATTGATGCAAGAAACAGAAAGAACGGATCAAAACCTTCGATTTGAGTACTTGAATCACACGATTTGATGCTGTAATCAGTGAGAAATCACGACTTGATTCTTCGACCCGAACCTGTTCTTCCCGTCCCGATTTCAGAGAATTTTTGGTAATTTTGCAGATTTTAATGATTAATTATAATTAATTAAATAAAAATTAGGCTATTTATAGTAGTAAAAATAATACTCCTAATTAAAATTAAGGGGCTAATTATACATTAAATAAAAATATTGGGCCCTAATTTTTATAATTTTTGAGTATTAAAATTTAATTTATAAATATTTTATATATGCAATATATATGCCAAAAATTCCCAAAAATTGTGAATAATGCAAAAATGCAAAGAAATAATATAAATGAAAGTCCTATAATTTTATAAAAATAAAAATGTGATTTTTGTGGGGTTTTTGACACCCAATGGGGCCCGGAAAAATCATTTTTCGCAAAACGAGAAAATTTATAAATTATCTAGATGTTCAGAACAAGGTGATTGTAAAAGCCATTTGATGAAAAATAAGGCCCATTATTTTATTTGAAATACTGGCTTTAAAATCATCGTTTGGGTCGTAAAACGTTTGAAATAAAACCTATAAATGCATAATAAAATATCTGAAAAATACCTTAAAAATACAGAAATGACATGGGATACACGTATCACGTAACATTTAGGGTTTATCAGATAATCACACATAAATGACACATTAATTCACATATTTTATTATAATCATGATATAATATAAACGTAAAGTTCCCAGTCGTTACACTTGTGCTAGAGTTTGCTTTGTTCATTGGATGCTTTAGTGGAGAAGCAACATATATTGGCCTTATTTGTTGAATTCATGTCTGCAACAAACAGGCTTCCTTTTCTTAATCCTTTTAAAGCAACTTCAACATTCTTCTTACTTGTGATTGAACAATCTTCTTTGTCAAAAATAACCTTGAAACCCTTATCCGTAAATTAACTGATCCTTAGAAGATTTACTTCAAGACCTGCAACCATTGCCACATCTTGAATGAGAATTTTCCCAAAACTTAAAATTCCATATCTCATTGTGCATCCATTGTTGTTGTCTCCAAAGATCACTGTATTAACCCAAATTTTTTGGATTTCTTTAAAACGATGAATTAATAGTAATCCTGACGATCGGGGAAAACTTTTTAACCGACACTATGTTATGCATGGAAGATTTAGTTTCTGAATAGATATTGTGATTATACGTACCAAATAAATGTACGTAAAAGCCATTACTTTTCGAAGAAAACAAACTTTGTGAAAATGACTTTATTTTACAAACCATCAAGGAATACGAGAATCGCATTACAATCACGAATCTAGAATTCTACAAATTAAAACCCAAGCACAAGGTTTCAAAGCATAAAGTACTTATAAGAAAAGGATTTACCCCGTGAATCGCTTACGAAAATTTATTACTATTAGGAATATGTTGTAGACTTGATGATATGCTACAAAAACACCTTAGTAGATTTGATTAAGTGTAATTGTAGCTTTCAACATATAATATACTCTATCATCCATTGAAAGAGTAGCTTATATTTAAGTAAGTTTTGGTAGCACATTCCTGTATAACGTAATGCCTTAGAGAACTAGAAGTTGTAGGATATTCTAAGTCATGTTGACAACTAGATTGATATACAAAATAGGTTGGCTAATTATATATATTAGATGCCTTGTAATCTTTCATAAGTGAAATATAGTTAACTGCTATGAAGACACTCTCAACGTATGTTCCACAAGGTTTCAAAAAATGATCAACTAGAGTTTCAACAGATGATCAACCAAAATCTCAACGGATGATCCAACAAAGTCTCAATGAATGACCCAACAAAGTTTCAACGGATGATCAAATTCAAAAAGCAATCGATCATAACTTGACAGTCATAAGGTTTGATTGTATGCAAATGGAATGTGGCAGCCTATTAACATGTTTTAGATAACAAAGAAGCATTAACACTTCCATGCTAACTTGAAGAAATATAAAGATGTTGGATGGAGAAATGGAGCAACATGTAATTAGACTAAGACATTTTTATCTTATTCGTTTTTCCTTTTATCATGTAACTTGGTGATATATAAACCAAGAGTGGCAAGTTGAAAATGATTTAAAAAATGCAAGAGCTGAGAAATAGAAAAATTTGTATCTGTTAAGAATTTATCCGTTCTAATTGTATCATACTTGTAAGCAACTGTGTGCATTTTTGCATCATAGAGTTCTCATCAATTTGTATATATATATATATATATAGGGAAATAATCAGGAGCCAACGTGGGTTGAGGGGGACAGCCAGCCAACGCACAGCAATGAAACATTGCGGGGGGAAGCAATGTTTCAATGCGGGTCTTACTTCCGCAATGAATCATTGCGGGATGTTTCCATGCACAGGAAACATTGCGCACTCCGCAATGTTTCATTGTTGGGTAAGGCTCCCAGTTTTTAATGTCCAAACTGCCCCTCTTTTTAGCTTATTCTAATATTTAGCTTATTTATATAAGTATAAAAATAATATTAATGTTCAACAGTAATTAATTTTTTAAAATATGTTAACATTAAATATAAGTAGTAGTAATATTTTAAAATATTATCAATTTTAATAATAAATTTATCAATTTAATTTTTTATGTACTTTTTCTTTAAATTATCGTATGAATAATTTTAGTTTAAAAAATAATATTATTAATTTTATACTTTTTAGTGAATTGAGTTATTTTAGTTTAAAAAATTTATCAACAGTCAAACTTATTTTTTGTGCAAAACTTATTTTTGTGCCAATATTAATAAGAATTGACTGGTCAATAGAGCAGAAGCTTGACCGACACACCGCAATGAAACAATGCGACAGTTGAATTGACTGGTCAACAGAGCAGGAGCTTGACCGACACACCGCAATGAAACAATGCAGCAGTTTGGACACGCCGCAATGCTTCATTACGGCAATTTCAACAGTCAAATGAAATTTTTTCAGCAAAATTTTTTTGTGCAAAATTTAATTTTGTGAATTTTAAAATTCAGATTTTCACCTATAAATAGTCCTGCCTCATCTCATTTTTTTCAACATTCTCTTCTCTGTTTTCATTCTACATTTTCTCTTCAACATTATCTTCTCTAATTTCCGAAAAATGGTTTTCTACTACGATTTTGACAATAATAAGGTAATTATAGATGGTGTGGCTTACGACGGGCCCGAAGGAGAAGAAGACATGGAAATAGCTCTCCGCCGTATTCAAATGGCGCTTGAGCGCAAGAAAAAAAAATGAAGCTAAAGCGAAGGCGGAAAAGTCGAAGAAAAAGAAAGACGACGATAAGGGTGATAAAGGCGGTTCTTCCAACACCGTTAAAGTTTGATTATTCTCGTCGACATAAAATGTTATTATGTATTTGTTTTAAAAAAAATATTTGAATGAACTCCATTTATATTTGAATGAAATAAATTATTTAATGTTTTATTTTTCTTGTACTTGTCCAGTTTATTTTATCAATTTTAAATTTTAATAAACAAATATAATACTAAAATTTGAAAATGTGAAAAACTAAAAAAATGAAAATTTATCGAATTTTCGTTATCTATAAAAAATATAAAATAACTTAGCCCCTAAAATGTTAAACATTTCTTGGTAAGAAACTATATATAAATACCGTATTTTATTTAAGAAATAATTTTTCTTAATTATTATAATCATTATATTTTAACATCCATATAGTTGGATCGTCAAAATTTGTATTTTACAACTTACACGTCAAGAAATATCATTTGACATAACTATTATGCAAAATTTTCACAAAACTATGTAAAATAGTTGCATATTATAATTAAGTTACTCTTATAAACATTTATATTTTCAAAATAACATTTAACATATTAAATGAAATATAATAAGTCTAGAAATTATTTTTTATAAATTATTTTTGATTAATTTTCTAATTTTAAAGAAAATAAAAAAAATAAATATCCCAACCGCAATGTTTCATTGCGGTGGACACTTTCCCCCGCAATGAAACATTGCTGGGGTACGTTGTAAAGTTTTTTTTAAACTACAAATATTTACAGTTGTTGGCTTGGGGGTTTGTACGGTGCCGCAATGTTTCATTGCGGCCATCGCAATGAAACATTGCGGCCGTGCATTTAATGCACACACCTACCTTAAAATGTCTGTATTTTTGAAACATTGCTATTTTTACTGCTTCTTAACATTCTGCTCAAATTTATTCTTCTGAAAAAAAAAGGTTAGTATTCAATATCCATGGCTTCTTATTTATTTGATTATTCAAGTTCATCTAGTGATCATAACGATTTTAATTATGTTACCCCCCACACAAAAAAGAGGGTTTATCGTAAAATCTTTAATGATGATGAAGTAATAGATGTTGATAGTATTGAAGATAAAGTTAATGATCCGGGGAAGCGAAAAACGCATAGTGATGATGATGTTGGTTTCGGTTGGAAGAATCACGATGTTCACGGTGATTTCGATGATAGTAATGATTCTTTTAATGGCGATGATGATGATAAAATTAATGATAAAAATTTTATTGGAAATATGAATGATGTAGTTCCTTGTGTTGGTATGATGTTTGATTCGTGGGATGAAGCGGAAAGTTTTTATCGAGGTTATGGTCGAAGTATAGGGTTCGAGATAATTATTCGAATTAGTCATAAGCATTCAAGAAATGGTGGTATATCGTCACGTTTATATATATGTCGAAAGGGTGGAAGATTGGGCCCAAAACCCTTGGAAGTTGAAGATAGGGATAAAGGGAAACAACCTCGAGATGTTATTCCTCGAACTTGTTGTCGTGCTCGTATATGTGTTGCTCACAAAGTAAGCTCAAACAAATGGGAAGTAACCAAGGTCAACCTAGAGCACAATCATGCTATGGTTACATCGGATAAGGTAAATTTCATGCAAAGATCACGCAACATAGATCCGTTTACCCGATCTTTGATTGAGTTATTCAACAAATCGGGTATCGAGACCCCGAAAGTGATGAATTTACTTAGTGAGACATGTGGTGGTATTGAAAAAATTGGTTTTTCCACTCAAGACGTACGAAATGTAATACGTGACATTCGAAGATGGGTTTTTGATTCCGGTGATGCGGAGTGTGGATTGGTTTTGTTACGAGACTTGCAAAAACAAAGTGATGGAAATTTTTTCTACCGAGTGGATGTGGATGAGGAGAATCGGGTTAGGGGTTTGGTGTGGGTTGATCCTCGTTCGCTTAACGCGTACAAGAATTTTGGAGATGTGGTGACTTTCGACTCGACATATCGGACTAATAGGTATGACATGCCTTTTATTCCAATTACGGGAGTGAATCACCACTACCAAAATATTTTGTTTGGATTTGCACTTATAAGGGACGAGAAATAGACTACTTATAGATGGGTTTTGAAGACTTGGTTGGAAGTGGTCGATAACAAGCCACCTATTACCATTATTACGGATCAAGACATCGCTTTAAGTAATACCATTTCCGAGGTTATGCCTAACACCAACCATACATATTGTACGTGGCATATTAGTAGAAAGTTTCCCGAGAAACTATCTACTTTGTATACTCAATACTCGGAGTTCAAGAAGGATTTTAATGCATGTATCTACAAGTCATTGTCACCAACGGAATTTGAAGGTAGGTGGGAGGACTTGAAAGAGAAATATGATCTTGAAAATCACAATTGGCTAAATGATATGTATGCAATTAGACGGCAATGGGTTTTTGCTTTCACGAAACAACATTTTGCCGCCGGTATGACTACCACCTCAAGGAGCGAGTCTATGAATTCTTTTTTTGATGAGTATGTGAAAGCATCGACCGGTTTGAAAGAATTCATTGACAATTCACAAAAAGCTTTGGACTCACAATATTTACGGGAGGTTCAAACCGATTTTGACACCGAGTACAAGGAAAAGAGACTATTCTCTAACTCGTCAATGGAGATAAATGCCTCCAAGATATACACAAAAGAGAGGTTTAAGCGATTTCAAAAAGAGCTTCAAAAAAGTCAATCTTTTGTTATGAAAAGCATGAAAGGTTGTGGAGATTATCTTTTAAAGATGTATTTGGTAGAAAAGTCCACCTTGCCGGAGATTAATAGAAGGAATTTTTTCTTGAAGATTTCCATCGACGGGGGTTATTCTTGTACATGTAAAAAATTTGAACATTCCGGGATGATTTGTAGACACATGATCCGTTACCTTAACAAGAAACAAAAGACGATGATACCGCCAGATCATGTAATAATGAGGTGGACAATAAACAGAAACAAAGTTGCGGGACCTCTACCGTGTACCCCTCGGATGCTTGGTAATGTTGTAGAATCTCAAATGGCAAGATATAGTGGATTGTGTAAAGCTTTCCAAGGTTTGTCCGTTGTTGGTAGTTGCTCTGTTCCGCGGTACAATTACTTGATGAGCGTGATCAAGAGAGAAAAGGAGTATATGATTAAGTCTTTTTCGGGAGAAGAGAGAGAGAAAAAAATAAATGAGGACTATGAAAGTGATGATGAAGAAGATGATCCGTTATTAGATCCCCCAAGGTCACAAACAAAAGGACGTTCAAAAGCGGGTAGATTCAAAAGTGGTATCGAGACGTCAAGTTCAAATAAACAATTTCGAAAGTGCAGTTTTTGTGGGGCGAGGGAAGAAGGCCATGATAGAAGAAATTGTCCCTCGAGATTATTAGGAAAAAAAGGAAAAAAATTATTGTAATTTCTTATCATGTACTTTGAAATATTAATAAATTTTAATTAAATATTTTCAATGTTGTTAATGTTAGTACTTGTTGCCATTATTAATAATCCCAAAAAAATAAGTGACTCCAAAATAAAATTTGAAAAAAAGTTATTTTTGAGGATTTTTTTTTTTCAAAATTAGGCAGAAAGTTTTCTGTAAAATAGAAAAAGTATTATATAAAAAATAAATCATTTGCAAGTGCAATGACCAATCTACAAAATTATGTAAAACCCAGATTACCCCCGCAATGAAACATTGCGGCATCCGCAATGAAATATTGCGGGCTTAAACTGGGCTTTGCCGAATTTTGCAGATTGGTCACTGCACTTGCAAATGATTTATTTTTTATATAATACTTTTCTGTTTTACAGAAAACTTTCTGCCCAATTTTGGAAAAAAAAATCTTCAAAAATAACTTTTTTTTCAAAAAATTTTTTGGAGTCACTTCTTTTTTTGGGATTATTAATAATGGCAACAAGTACTAACATTAACAATATTGAAAATATTTAATTAAAATTCATTAATATTTCAAAGTACATAATAACAAATTCGGCATGACCTCTTTATTTTTAAGTTAAACTTTACCTGTAAAATAAAAAAATCGGCATGACCTATTTATTTTTAAGTCAACCAAAAACCTGTAAAATTTCAAATCAAACCAAACTAAACTTAAAAATGAATGGCCTTGACATGCCAACTATAAACAAACCAAACCAAACTAAACTTAAAAATGAATGGCCTTGACATGCCAACTATAAACAAACCAAACCAAACCAAACTAAACTTAAAAAAAATGGCCTTGATATGCCAACTACAAACAAATCAACTAAAATAAATACATCTAACCAACCAAAATAAATACAATTAATCTAAATAAAATACAACCGAGCAAAATATGTACAACTAACTAAAGTAACTACAAGTCACTAATCAAATAACAAACTAGTGTCCCGCCTCTCTTTGTCGAATGCCCCACTCAGAAATGTGTCTAACAACCCCTTTTGATAACTCGTGCGGCATCTGATAGCGAAAAGTCTGTACATCAACTTTAGGGTTCCACACAGCTGATGGCAAAGAGATCCCGTTGAGCATAGCGTCCATGTACTTGGATACATATACACCACAATCATTGCCACCATCTTGCTTGGGTCGAGCATCAAGACCATGAACCCGGGTATATTTCAATGGAAATCGAGATGGATGCAAATAATTGAGCATATGTGGGATCAACTTTTCCTGCAAATAACGGGAAATGAACCTAACAAGTCATTATTTCATTATTAATCTATTTAAAACTACTGGTAGGGAATTAAAGAATGATATTTCACGGGAAATGAACCTAACAAGTCATTATTTAATTATTAATCTATTTAAAACTACTGGTAGGGAATTAAAAAATGATATTTCACGGGAAATGAACCTAACAAGTCATTATTTCATTATTAATCTATTTAAAACTACTGGTAGGGAATTAAAGAATGATATAGTTACCATAATGTAATACAGGAAGGGGTGAGCGATGTTCCCTGTTGTGTCTTTGTCGCCCCTAAGAGGATCAATGTTTAGCACTCTTATTTTGTTGAGATTAACACCAAACAAGAACCAATGAGAGCTATGGTTAAAATGGGAAATCTTAGCCCACTCACTGGATTGGACGGGCTATCAAGATTAATAGGTTTTGATATGGACAATTTAAACCAATTTTAAAGAAGATACATGCAATGCAAATATAGTGTGGGCTATTGGCTCTATACATGACATTGGATTGGTTAATTCTGCAACTTCATAAAACTTTGTGGTTCATTGATGAAGACGTATATGAAAGTGGAGTAAAGTATAGTGGATAACAATATATATCAACATAAAAGGGCCACTTTTTGTTGTTATCTTCAACTTGCTACTACAAACTACAAAGTGATGGCCACAAGTATTGTTTATGAACTCTGCTTTCTTATGTTTACTTTTTAGATAATAATGGGACAGTTTCAACTTGCTACCAAAACATAATGTTTAGACTAAATTATATACTTAAAAGATAGTAAATTTTATATGTAGCTTTTATACTTCAACATCAAGTGACAACGAAGCATCAGAAACAGAAGATTACACAAGTGAACAGAAAGTTACTGCATTGCAAGCGCAGAACTAATTATCAAGGAGATAGGATTGAAACTAATAATTAGAAATTAATAGCATCACAAATATCTTTAGCAAGCAAAGGATAACTACTAGTATGATAAATTAAAACAATGTTGGGGTTCAAATGAGGTAAGAGACCAGTTGAGTTCTCTAAGACAATTTGTCGAACATCTGATAGGTGTCGAACAAAATCGCACAAAATCCAGTGCGTTCAAAATAAAAGCAGATGAAGTGTTGGTGTAATCGTGTGTATAATCGCACTCAAACTCAAACTCATTGTATAATCGTGTGTGTGTTGGTGTAATCGTGTGTATAAGTGTGTGTATAGCTATAAATCGTTTATATACCGATGGACAAGAAGATCAATGGAGTGATTGTGATTGAAATCGTCTCAAACCACCTCAATGTCGCTGATTGAAATCGTCTCAATCGTTTAAAATCGCCTCAAATCGTTTGTATATGTGTGTTTTTGAGTTTTAGGTTCTTTCTGGGAAAAGGAAAACGACTACCGCAATGAATCATTGCGGATGCCGCAATGTAACATTGCGGTGGTATATTCATTTTTATTAATATTTAATATTATTAATATTTTCAAATATTCAAATATTTTAATTTATTACTAAAAATATTGAATAATTAAAATATATAAATTTCAAAATATTTTCTTTTATTATTTTAATATATATTATTAAATATTTAAATATATTAATTTAATTTTAATGTTTTAATACTTTTAAAATATTGAATATTAAATATTAAATATTAAATATAATATTTAATATTATTATAAAATATTTTATAATATTTTTTAAATATACAATTTTTAATCAAAAATATTAAGAATAATATCTTATTAAATTAATATTTATGAAGTTAAAAAAACATTGATAAATGAATTAACATAGAAAAAGGGTAAAATAGGGAATAGAGTATGTGGGCCACTCCCGCAATGTTTCATTGCGGCCTCGCAATGAAACATTGCGGTAATAGCGGATCCTAGCCATTCGTTTTTTACTTCAATCCTGATTTGTTGGTTGTAGGTGGTCCCTATCCAACTATGGTTGTGGATAGGGACCCATATATATATATAAATATATATATATATATATATATCTGTGGTGAGTACGTTCATTCTACCAGAAAGTTTTTAATCCTTGTGTTTAATTACTTTGTGATTGAATACATCTATATTTTCATTCTGTAATTTTGCTTATTCAAACACTGTAATATTCGAGACATAGCGTGTAATTATTTTTATTAATAAATGATTATTGTGTGATTATTATGTGAATTTTTGGTGAATTATCAGATGATTGATAATAATATTTAGATATGTATATGTGATAGGATATGAGTATGTTAATTTTATTATGTCCAGAATAAAATGTAGATAATTGTGATATTTTTCTGGTAATTTTTGGATTGTTATACGATTTTAAAATGATTTATGTATTTATTAATTATTTTCTGAATAATTACAAAACTATTTTATAAAGCCGGGAATCGTCCAACTTCAACTGTTTTTACATTTTTACAACCCCAAAACTCTTCCGAAAACTTCTTCCTAACCTAATCTGGTAATTCCGGACATTTTCTGTTTTTTGACTTTTTTAATCCGAATTAGGGTTTTACCCGTGCGCGGCCCGACGCAAAATTTTCGATAGGATAATCGTTCTGAAAAATGAACAAAACCCGTATTCTCAAAAGACGGGTTATTATTACATTATTATCATATAAAGTGTTTTATAAGAAGCCCGATTTGAATAATTATCCACTACGGGTATCAAATCGGATCGTTTTTGCAGTTAATTAGCGGCTAAACAACTAATTTATCGATCCAAAATGATCCAACACGTACCAATATTCCGTAAATATAAATAGCCCTTTTTTTATTTCATTTTATTCGTATAATCATAATCAGAGAGTAAAAATAGTAAAATACAGAGAAAACCCTAGTTAAACGTTGCGTTCTTCATAATCAAACGAAAAAATGAAGGCTTTATCGAACTCCGATTCAAGCATGCAATATATCAAATCGAAGCTCTTGAAAAACCTTTCTGAATTAATCAACTATTTTGGTGCAGAAATCGAGGTAATTTTATTATTTAATTATTTTATTTTGAATTAATTAAAGATTAAATTTGGAATTTTTGTTCGTGATGTTGTTGAGATTTGATGCTAGAATCACGTAGATAATTTTACCCTGGTCATTTTGGTATATTATATGAGTAATTTGGAGTTCAATAACATGTAGTAAATGATGTTTGATATTGGAAAATTAAAATTAGGGTTTATGTTCTTGAATAATTTCAATCGAAATTTGGGACTTTTAAATTCGTTGATTCTGGGCTTGATTGAGTGATACCAGTTGATAGATCATATCCTGACGGTTGATCATATCCTGATTGTTAGACAGGTCCTGATTCCCGACTTAAGCAATTCTCAATAAAAGAAACAAATTTTGGGAATTGGTTCTTGTACCAAGAAACAAAAACATCATTAGAACTAAGTGGGTGTACAAGAACAAAATGGATGAAATGGTGTTGTTACCAGAAATAAAGCAAGACTTGATGCTAAAGGCTACTCACATGAAGAAGGAATTGAATGAAACTTTTGCTCCAGTTGCTAGACTTGAAGAAATAAGAAGTATTCATTCAATTCCTTCTTCTTATGAGTAGCCTTTAGCAACAAGTCTTACTTTGTTTCTGGTAACAACACCATTTCATCCATTTTATCCCTGTACACCCACTTAATTCTAATAATGTTTTTGTTTCTTGGTACAAGAACCAATACCCAAAATTTGTTTCTTTTATTGAGAATTGGCTAAGTCGGGAATCAAGACATGTCTAACAATCAGGATATGATCAACCATTAGGATATGATTATCCGTTGGAATCTTTATTATCATCCATTGATAATATATTCAGTCATCCGTTGATACTTACAAATGAATATCCGTCAAAGCTACAACATATATCAGTTAATCAGCTTATCCGTTGAGAATGACTTGAATGACAAGTTAAGGATGCGAGATAAATCAGAAAATGCTTATTCATAGGACCGTAGTTGATTAAGATATGTATAGAAAGTAGAAGAGTTATACTATAACATATATTGTAATTGATTGATATTGATTGTTGCTGTATAATATATAAACACGGAATAGGCTAACACTTTAGGTGTGCAGCGTGGAACTCGAGTATTCGCATAACCTAGCAGCTCTTAAGAATATTGTTCTTAAGAGAGTTGTGTAATAGTTCATAAAAGATCAATATAAACTGTTATTAGATTCATCTTTTCTTACTTTACTTCCGTAATACATCATTTTGTTTAGTAATTTTATTCAACCCCCTTACAATTACTCTAATGGGTAACATCTTTCAAATTGATTTAGCTCTTCTTGCATAGTAGTTATCCAGTCAGGATCAACTAGAGTTTCTTCAATTTTCTTAGACTCAATTTGAGACAGAAAACATGCATGTAGGTATTCATTTGCAGTGGCACTTCTAGTCGTCACACCAGCATTAGGGTCACCAATGATAGTGTCTCTTATATGACTCCTATCCCATTTTATGGTATGATGATTTTGATGACTAGAGGTGTCCTCACTTTCTTCATTGTTTACATGACTTACAGAATCATCATCCCTTTTTCCCCTTGAGTTTGTGCTATCAAATTCAGGTGAGCTTCTATCTTGAGATAAATTCTCATTTGTAGAATTCACTGGTTCACTAATTTCCTTTTCTTCTCTATTATCTGCTTTATTTTCAATTTGATCTTGAAAATCACTGTCAAGGTTGAGATTATTAGACTTCAAAGCTTCAGCTTCATTGTCATCAAGGCATTCCGATCCAAGATACTTGTCATCATCGAATGTCACATATGTGCTCTCCATTATCTTCTTTTGCTCTAACACACAGACTATGTAAGTAGTCCTTTCCAATGAATATCCAAGAAAAATAGCTTCAAATACATTGGATTCAAATTTGCCAACATACCAGAGTTGTCTTTTAACATAAAGTACTCGGTTCCAAACACATGAAGATGCTTAACTGTAGGCTTCCTCTTAGAAATGATTGAGTAGGGTGACTTGCCAATGTTTTTGTTTACCAAATATCAATTCTGAGTATAACATGCTATGTTAATAGCTTCCTCCCAAAAACTGGTTGGCAACTTGACATCCTAAAACATTGTCCTTGTAGTTTTAACTAAAGTTTTGTTCGTTCTTTCAACCACACCATATTGTTGAGGTGTTCATGGGGCAGAGAACTCTTCAGTGATGCCTTTATCTTTACAGAATTCATTTAGTATGGAATTTCTGAATTCATTTATGATAATAATGTAATAATATCCCGTCTTTTGAGAATACGGGTTTTGTTGATTTATCAAAACGATTATCATATCAAAAAAAATTCCAGGCCGCGCACGGGTCAAACAGTAATCCGGATTAAAAAAGTCAAAAGACGGAAAATGTGCGGAATTACCAGAATAGGTTAGAAAGGAGTTTTCGGAAGAGTTTTGGATTGTAAAAATGTAAAAACGGTTGAAGTTGGACGATTTTCGGCTTTATAAAATAGTTTTATAATTATTCAGAAAATAATTAATAAATTCATAAATTCATAAATCATTTTAAAATCATATTACAATCCAAAAATTACCAGAAAAATATCATAATTATCTACATTTTATTCTGGACATAATAAAATTAACATACTCATATCCTATCACATATAAATATCTAAATATTATTATCAATCATTAAATAATTCACCAAAAATTCACATAAAAATCATACAATAATCATTGATTGATAATAATAATTACACGCTATGTCCCAAATATTACAGTGTTTGAATCTGCAAAAGTACAGAATGAAAATATAGATGTATTCAAACATAAAGTAGTTAAACACAAGGATTAAAAACTTTCTGTTGGATTGAACGTACCCACCACAAATATATATATATATATATAAATTGATTAGAACTCTGTGTTGCAAAAATGCACACAGCTGCTTACAAGTATGATACACTTAGAAAAGATAAACTCTTAACAGATATAGATTTTTCTATTTCTCAGCTCTTGCTTTTTTTAAATCATTTTCAACTTGCAACTCTTGGTTTTTATATATCACCAAGTTACATGATAAAAATACAAACTAATAAGACAATAGTGTCTTAGTTAATATATGCTGCTCCATTTCTCCATCCAGCATCTTTATATTTCTTCAAGTTAGCATGAAAGTGTTAATGCTTCTTTGTTCTCTAAAACCTGTTAATAGGCTGCCACATTCCATTTGCATACAAACAACCCATGTGACTATCAAGTTACGATCGACTTCTTTTTAAATTTGATCATCCGTTGAAACTCTGTTGGATCATTCGTTGAGACTTTGTTGGATCATCTGTTGGGAGTTGGGTTAATCATCCGTTGAAACTCTAGTTGATCATTCGTTGAAACCTTGTGGGACATCCGTTGAGAGTATCTTCATAGCAGTTAACTCTATTTCACTTATGCAAGATTAAAAGGCATCTAATATATACAATTTTCCAACCTATTTTGCATATCAATCTAGTAGTCAACATGACTTAGAATATCCTACAACTTGTAATTCTCTAAGGCATTACAATATACATGAATGTGCTACCAAAACTTATCCGTTGAAAGCTACAATTACACTTAATCAAATCTACTAATGTGTTTTTATAGCATATCATCAAGTCTACAACATATTCCTAACAGTAATAAATCTTCATAAGCGATTCGCGGGGTAAATCCTTTTCTTATAAGTCTTTTATGCTTTGAAACCTTGTGCTTGGGTTTTAATTTATAGAATTCCGGATTTGTGATTGTAATGCGATTCTCGTATTCTTTGATGGTTCGTAAGATAAGGTCGTTTTACAAAGTTTCTTTCTTCGAAAACTAAGGGCTTTTACGTACACTTATTTGGTACGTATAATCTCAATATCTATTCGGAAACTAAATCTTCTATGCATAACATAGTGTCGGCTAAAAAGTTTTCCCCGATCGGTAGGATTATTATTAATTCATCATTTTGAAGAATTCCTAAAAATTTGGGTTATTACAGTGATCTTTGGAGACAACAACAAAGGATGCATAATGAGATATGGCAGTTTAATTCGTGGGAATATTGTCATTCAAGATGTAGCAATGGTTGCAGGTCTTGAAGTAAATCTTCTAAGGAACAGTTAATTTACGGATGCATTCCGATCCAAGATACTTGTCATCATCGAATGTCATATATGTGCTCTCCATTATCTTCTTTTGCTCTAGCACACAGACTATGTCAGTAGTCCTTTCCAATGAATATCCAATAAAAACAGCTTCAAATACATTGGATTCAAATTTGCCAACATACCAGAGTTGTATTTTAACGTAAAGTACTCGCTTCCAAACACATGAAGATGCTTAACTATAAGCTTCCTCTTAGAAATGATAGAGTAGGGTGACTTGCCAATGTTTTTGTTTACCAAATATCAATTCTATGTATAGCATGCTATGTTAATAGCTTCCTCCCAAAAACTGGTTGGCAACTTGACATCCTACAACATTGTCCCTGTAGCTTCCACTAAAGTTTTGTTCTTTCTTTCAACCACACCATTTTGTTGAGGTGTTCATGGGGCAGAGGACTCTTCAGTGATGCCTTTATCTTTACATAATTCATTTAGTTTGGAGTTTGCTTTATTCATTGGATGCTTTGGTGGAGAAGCAAAATATATTGGCCTTATGTGCTGAATTCATGTCTGCAACAAACAGGCTTCCTTTTCTTAATCCTTTTAAAACAACATCAACATTCTTCTTGCTTGTAATTGAGAAATCTTCTTTGTCAAAAATAACCTTGAAACCCTTATCCGTAAATTAACTGATCCTTAGAAGATTTACTTCAAGACCTGCACCCATTGCTAAATCTTGAATGATAATATTCCCATAAATTAAACTGTCATATCTCATTGTGCATCCTTTGTTGTTGTCTCCAAAGATCACTGTAATAACCCAAATTTTTAGGACTTCTTAAAAATGATGAATTAATAGTAATCCTGACGATCGGGGAAAACTTTTTAGCCGACACTATGTTATGCATGGAAGATTTATATTCCGAATAGATATTGTGATTATACGTACCAAATAAGTGTACGTAAAAGCCATTAGTTTTTGAAGAAAATGAACTTTGTAAAAATGACTTTATCTTACAAACCATTAAGGAATACAAGAATCGTATTACAATCACGAATCTAGAATTCTACAAATTAAAACCCAAGAACAAGGTTTCAAAGCATAAGGACTTATAAGAAAAGGATTTACCCCGCGAATCGCTTACGAAGATTTATTACTGTTAGGAATATGTTGTAGACTTAATGATATGCTACAAAAACACCTTAGTCAATTTGATTAAGTGTAATTTTAGGTTTCAACGGATAATGTATTCTACCATCCATTGAAAGAGTAGCTTATGTTTAAATAAGTTTTGGTAGCACAATCCTGTATACTGTAATGCCTTAGAGAACTAGAAGTTGTAGGATATTCTAAGTCATGTTGACTACTAGATTGATATGTAAAATAGCTTTGGATAATTGTATATATTAGATGCCTTGTAATTTTGCATAAGTGAAATAGAGTTAACTGCTATGAAGATACTCTCAACGGATGTTCTACAAGGTTTCAACGTATGATCAACTAGAGTTACAACGAATGATCAACCAAACTCTCAACGGATGATCCAACAAAGTCTCAACGAATGATCCAACAGAGTTTCAATGGATGATCAAAGTCAAAAAGTAGTTGATCGTAACTTGACAGTCACATGGTTTGATTGTATGCAAATGGAATGTGGCAGCCTATTAACATGTTTTAGAGAACAGAGAAGCACTAACACTTCCATGCCAACTTGAAGAAATATAAAGATGCTGGATGGCGAAATGGAGCAACATGTAATTAGACTAAGACACTTTTGTCTTATTAGTTTGTCTTTTTATCATGTAACTTGGTGATATATAAAACAAGAGTAGCAAGTTGAAAATGATTTGAAAAAAGCAAGAGCTGAGAAATAGAAAAATTTTTATCCATTAAGAATTTATCTGTTCTAAGTGTACTGTACTTGTAAGCAGCTGTGTGCATTTTTACATCACAGAGTTCTCATCAATTTATATATATATATATATATATATATATATATATATGTATATATATATCTGTGGTGGGTACGTTCAATTCACCAGAAAGTTTTTAATCCCTGTGTTAATTACTTTGTGTTTGAATACATCTATATTTTCATTTTGCGCTTTTGATATTCAAACACTATAATATTCTGGGACATAGTGTGTAATTATTTTTATCAATAAATGATTATTGTGTGATTATTATGTGAATTTTCTGTTTTTTGACTTTTATAATCCGAATTATGGTTTGACCTGTGCGCGGCCCGACGCAAAATTTTCGATACGATAATCGTTTTGATAAATCAACAAAACCTGTATTCTCAAAAGATGGGATATTATTACATTATTATCGTATAATATATTTTATAAGAAGCCCAGTTTGGATAATTATCCACTACCGGTATCAAATTGGATCATTTTTGCAGTTACTTAGCAGCTAAGCAACTAATTTATCGATCCAAAATGATCCAACACGTACCAATATTCCATGAATATAAATAACCCTTTTCTTATTTCATTTTATTCGTATAATCATAATCAGAGAGTAAAAAACTGTAAAATACAGAGAAAACCCTAATTAAACGTCGCGTTCTTCATAATCAAACGAACAAACGAAGTCGTTATCGAACTCCAATTTCAAGCATGCAATATATCAAATCGAAACTCTCGAAAAGACCTTTCTGAATTAATCAACTATTTTGGTGTAGAAATTGAGGTAATTTTCTTATTTAATTATTTTATTTTGAATTAATTAAAGATTAAATTAGGAATTTTTGTTCGTGATGTTGTTGATATGATATGATGCTAGAATCACGTAGATAATTTTACCCTGGTCATTTTGGTATATTATATGAGTAATTTAGAGTTCAATAACATGTAGAAAATGATGTTTGATTCTGGAAAATTGAAATTAGGATTTATTTTCTTGAATTATTTTAAATCAAAATTTGGGACTTTTAAATCTGTTGAATCTGTGCTTGATTGAGTGATACCAGTTGATAGATCGTTTAAAAACTAGCCAATTCATGTAAGTAACATCTCTGTTGGAAGCCTGGGACAGGTTGGCCGGAAAACCTTCGAACTCGCCGGTGTTTATGGCGAGTTCGTCGGGAAATTTGTCCAGGGGTTATAAACCATAAAGAAGATCATCCCTGAGTTGCTGTTGTGTATTTAATTATTTTAATCCCAGAAAATTATTTTAATTATTTATTTTTTCAAAAATAAATCTTTTTTATTTTATTAATTAATTTTAATTAGTTTTTTATTATTTTAATTAATTGATTGATTAATTAATTTAATTAATTATTAATTAATTTTAATTGATATTATAATTGGATTTAAATATTTATTTTGATTTAGGAAAGTCCGAAAAATAGTTTTGAGCTTTAAAATATTATTTTAAATTATTTTCAAGGCTTGATAATTATTCTAATATTATTTTAAAAGTCAGATTCGGGTGTTCGAACCCTATTTTTAATTATAAAATGATTCGGAGACCCGTTTTAATTCCGAAAAATGTTCAAAAATTCGTAATAAATACCTGAAAAATCATTTTGATCCCGAGTCTTCTTTGAAAAATTATTTTGATCAAAAATCTTGCATGCTATGTGCTACGGGCTATCTGATTGATGTGTTATACGCCTATGTGGTTATTGTTTGACGGTTTTTACTCTAACTTTTGATCCGTAAATCAGATTTGGGTAAAACGAAGGGTAGATAAAAACTTATGACGTCTATATGACGACTAGAATGATATGAGATTGAGTATTGATAGATATTTGTGATTCCTAAAAGAGTAAGTGAGGCATAGAAAAAGAAAGTCAGGGATCCATAAATAAAACTGAAGCATAGAAAGAAAAGGCAAGTGATTGATGAATAGAAGCAAGGCATAGAAGGAGAAGAAAAATGATTGATGAGTAAAACTGTTACATAAGTACAAGTAAAGTTGGAAATCATCTATGATAAGGCAAGTACTTCTGAACCTTCTCCAAGATATATTCCAAATATTTTTGAACTTTCTCACAACATGTTACTAGTATTCAAAATAAATCATCTTTTAGATTGCAAGCGCTTTAAAATATTCAACCTTGAATCCTGATCATATCATTGAACTTGAGCTGTAAGCCTTATTTCTTGTAAACGACCAACGGTTGATTTCTTAGATATTAAACCATACGAATACGATTCTACTCCACAAATATATACCCACCATAAACAAAATACTGAAACAAAATTACTTGAGAATATAGAAACTGATCTACCCAATACTACCCTATATCATCAAAAATGTATACTCTGCTTTATCATTAAATTATTGTTCATCAGATACTTGATTCTTCATCAGGCTTGAAGTCGTTCTTCATATTTACACCTTGATATACCCTAGTGATACATATGAAATGGTTTATGCTCTGAGATAAATGCTTTATCAGTATTAATTATGATTCTATTTTTATTGAAGTACAATGGTTATCATATTAAATCATTTTAGAATTAGATGGTTTTATAAATGTGGAGCAGATTTGTGGTCAGACCAGATTCATGGTCAGACCAGATTCGTGGTCAAAATAGGCCAATACATGCCTTATATCCAGTATAGAGAGCAGAGCTGTGTGCCTTACTCGGGGTTAGTGCGTGACGGATCAGCAGCCTAACCTTGGTTTTTAAAATGAAAAAATAATATCCAATTTTAATAATTACTTATCCAGAAACTTTATTCTTCAGAATTATTTCAATTGATCATTGTTTAACCTCAGTTATTGCTATTATGACTTTCTGAGCTAGTTAGCTCACTCTTGCAAATCTTTTTATATTTTGAATAGTTGAAAAGGAAGTTTTTGGTAACGAGGATTCCCTATCTAGTGTACAAGCTAGGATTCCAGGTTAAGTTGCATCGAGCTAGTGGGAGCTTTATATTGTAGATGAGTTATGCAAGTTTGTTAGAATGATATCATTATCAGTTGTAAGTTGAACTAGTTGGGATTTGGTACGATGTAATAAAAGTTAAGGTTGTGGCTTGTTTTTATACTTTAACCTGTTGTGATCCGTGGTTGTGTAAAGAAGGGTCAATGCATATAATATTTTATATTTAGGTTTATATATTGGGTGTGTGTTGTGAACCCAAAACTTCTAACCCGGGTTTGGAGGGTGTCACAGGTTTGGTATCAGAGCTACAGGTTATAAGTCACTGAAACAAGCCTAGATTGTCAGGAATGGATAGAGGGTTAGAATTAGGATTAAGAAATAGAAAGATGGGAAATCAATAGATTGAGTGTGACTGTATAATAAGTTTTGGTATGATTTATGATGAGATTCGAGATTCTTATCTAGCGACACGATTTTCAGATAGCAGCAATGGCAGCTTCTTTTATCCCGGGATCGTCTGATCATTCGGAGCCCTAAGTCGGAGGTTACGACAGTTGCACCTTTTCAAGCTATCGTCCCATCCTCTGATGTGAGACTACATATTCAAGGATCCCTCACATGCTGATTCTGGTTCTATCGGATATTCAGCTGTGAGCGCTTCTTTTCTATCTACCCTACACCTTGTTCAATACTTTTAGTTTAAAACCCGTCTTATGGAGTAATAGAACCTATGAGGATGGATTAGAGAGCTACAACATATGGTGAGTACACGAGGTATTAAGAAAGGTGCGAAGGAACCTAGAGAAAGAATTCAGGTATTCTGAAGGATAGCTGCTACCAGGTTATATGGAGCTACTAAAGAGTATGTCACCCATAATTATCTTGTAGAGTGAGCTAGATGGATTTTAAAGGAGTTTGAGAATATTGGAGATCGAGAGTTGTCTTGGAATTAGATGATGATGATATGACCAAACATGATACGTATAGTAGTAATATGATGTGATATTAATTGACCTTATTTTTTAAAATAGATTTGATGATTACCGGATAGATTTGTTATACCTAGTAAACGCAAGAGATGATGATGGGAGTGTTACCGGTATGGAAGACTAGAAGTAAAATTACGAATAAGATAATATGCAACGGTAACTGGAATTTGTGTCGACCAATGAAAGCAAAATGGAATCAATCAGGGGTAGAGGATATATGAAAATGAATGAGTTTTTATCTGATTGTTTTCTTAAAATTGATACCTTATAGTTGTTGAGAAGGATGACAACCAACTCATATTGTAATGAAGATTAGGTGTATGATTTTCAAAATTTTAAACTAGTTTTCAAAAGAGATTATTTTAACAAAAATTTTCTACAAAGTCCTTTAAACAAAACAAGTTTTAAAAAAAACTTGGTTGTCTAACTACTACTTGAGTTTCTCGATTGTTACAAGATTCAGATTATCTAGAAGAATATGTGTTCTAAAAGTTAGTATGGTTCATTTAGAAGGCCAAGTGGACCCACTATTATGGAGAAAACTTGATTGTTCCTAATAGAAGAGTGCAAATATTGTTTGATAAGTTTAACGACAGAACCAATGTACGGAGAAAGTATTCATCCAATTTCTGAGAAGAATACGTCGATGTACAAGAAGCCGAGTATGATCAAAGAAGATTAAGAAAATTTCCAGACTTTTCTAAAGAAAGAATGTTAATAGCAAAGGAATCGATATGT
This sequence comes from Apium graveolens, assembly GCF_009905375.1. NCBI lineage: Eukaryota > Viridiplantae > Streptophyta > Magnoliopsida > Apiales > Apiaceae > Apium > Apium graveolens. The sequence goes on along the minus strand of NC_133649.1, from coordinate 110,023,774 downwards.
TGAATGATCAGTAGCGTAAGCAAAATTTGAAGTTATGATTATAAATCTCGTAAACGTGGAAATAGGGTCAAATTATAAACATATTGAACATGGAAGCGCGACGCTAAAAATACAAGACCTAATAAATGGGAATTTATTCTAATGATCGATTTAAGAAGGCATTTCAGAGAAATTTCCAAAGTTAATATATGACTCGGAATGGATACTATTGATCGAACAAGAGCTGAAGCTGTAAATAGATGTAATATGGATAACGACCAATAATATCATTATTTTCTATAATACTATATATTCTTATGAATCTTGAATAAAGTATGAATTTCTTTCATTATCAGCTCTATGAGGGGATAAGGAAATTGTTGTATGTCTTTCAAAATCATTTTTCTCCTCAAGTCTTGTTTTCTGATTGAGACAAGCAGTGTTATGGTGTGACCCTTTGTCGGAATAACGAAGAGTCTGGTGGGACACCGCCTAATCATGTGTTATATGCCATATAGTATGAAAGACTAGCCATCTTGAGTACAAATATGGTTGTCTCACTCATATCTTAATCATTATTCATTCTTTCCTCTTCAATTATGACTTATTGATTTATAGATTCTTCCGATTGTTTCTTTGTACTCTTATTTCTTACAAAAGGTTTCTAATCAGAATCATATACACAAATTCCCTTCTTGTGCAAGGTCTATTCTTTGAATGTTTTAATAAGGAAATGAAATGAACCCGTGTAGCAGATGGAGTTACATGATGAGTATGGATAATTGCAAGCCAATGAATGGCGGGCATATACGTGCAAAGAAGAATCATTATGCCAATAACGTGGTTATCACGACGACATCAAATCGGAAACGGAAATCTATATACATGATACTGTTGTAAAAGACATGCCTGTACTTTAACAAGACTAAGACAATTTTTCAACCCTAAGTAAGTTGTATTGTTATCTAAATTTGTATTTGTACTTGTAACACTTAAAGTCTGTAAAAATACAAAGGAGAAGACTGGAGTCTTTTTCCTGAAACAGTATCAAGCCTAAGGATTCTATCTGGAAGAAGATCAAGAAGATCATGCCTCAGAAAATTTTTGAAGAAGCTTGGAGTTGAATAAATCTATTTGGAGAAAAATACTCTAAGCCAAGATCTCTACAAGTCAGATATTTAATGTTATAGAGAAGTCATTCGAGAAGTCCAGAATGGCTTATCGAGAAGTCATTCAAGTTGCAGAGAGTACCGACGGATGAGGAACATCCATTGGAATAGTAGTTTGGCTAGTCGACGGATGACTGCTATTAGGCACATTCGTCGGGATACAATCACTACTCAACGGATGAGCAATATCCACCGGGATAGAAGAAATGAATGAATTCAGAGTGGAGAAGTCAGGAAAGCTACTAGAGAACTCATGAAGATAACGACAAGCAAAATTGAAGAACTGAAGATTGGAGATATTGACAAGTCATTCCTTCACTAGAAAACTTAGAGTTATCGACAAGTCTACATTCAGTAGAGAACTCTGAGTTATCGATAAGTCAAAGTGAAGATGCAAAGACTACAGATTTCGACAAGCTGAAGACCACTACAAGCCAAACTCAGTATGGAGTGCTAGAGATCTCGATAAGCCTATGTACTTATCGAGATGTCAAGTGTTTTATTAATTCAAACTGGAGATCTCGAGGTACAGTCTCAAAGTACAGAATTGCAGATCAGTTCAATATCCAAGATAAATAATCAACAAACAATCCAACAGCTCGATTGACAAGTCTACAAAAAGCAGCTTGAAGAGTGTACAAGATCAATGGCAAAGATTAACTGACAGAGGAAGATTAAAGTGAACACGGGATGCTAAAGATATGCTAAGCCAGAAATGGAAGATTTGCTTTTCTATAAATAGAAATGACAAGTGACAGTTTAGAAAAGCTAATAGCATGTTTATTATCCACTGTGTAAACCAGCAGTTAACTAAGTTATAAAGTTAACACTGGTCCTCTAGTTAGATTTAACAATTTATATCAAATTTTTATGACACTCTCAAGAAGAAGCTGAGCTCTTTAATATCAATGAGCTTGGAAATTTTTTAGCAAAACAGTCTTAATTTTAACATAAAATTAAGTGAGTTTTGAAGATCTGTGTTCTTTGTTTTCTGTAAGTTTAAATTCTCCATGAACACTTTTCTATACAAGATTTAATTTTCTTTGTTCAACCATTTACTTTCAAGAAAAGCCTAAAAACACAAAAACACATTCACCCCCCTCTGTGTGTGATTCATTATCTAACAAGTGGTATCAGAGCAAAATCTGAAAGTAAATAGATTCAAGATTTTGGAAGAATGAATACACAGAAAATCAGTAGCATCAAAATTCTTACCTTTTACAAAGCTAACTACACTATTTGGAAAAAGAAAATGATGTTGTTTATCAAGATGGCCAATCCACTCTACATTTAGATCCTCAAGAATGGACCCTTCATTCCTATGGTAAGAGTTAAGGAATCTGCAGATGGAGACATGGTCATACCAGCTCATTATGTTCCTAAAGATCTAGCTAAGTATTCTGACCCTGAAAAGAAGAAAGTCTCCCTGGATAGCAGCTTGCAATTGATATTGATTGAATCACTTGACCATCTGATGTACAATAATATTGTTAACTGTGACACTGCCAAGCAAATATAGGAGAAGATTGAAATACTCTGTGAAGGAACTGAGGAGGTTGGATCTAATCAAAGAAGGATACTGATTTCGTAGTATAAGGGTTTCATGGCTAAGCCTAAGGAAAGCATTACTGATGTGTTTGAAAGATTCAATAAGCTGATAAATGACTTGCAGCTTCATGACAAATACTATGAAGCTGAAGAGGTGAATCTAAAGTTCTTGCTTACTCTTCCTGATCATTTGGAACAGAAAATCTTAGCAATCAGGGAAAGGAGAGACTTAAGCAGAATAACTCTGGAAGTTCTATATGGAATTCTCAAAACATATGAACTAGAGATGATTCAAAGGCAATCATTGAGATCTGGCCAAGGACATGTTGTAGATGGCTCAAGTGCTTTAATAGTAAATGAAGGCCAAAATCTAATGATGAACCAAGGTCTCATATTCCAGTTGCCTCAACAAGTGAGGAAAGAACAATTGATTCACAGGAACAAGTCATTCTGGAATTGGAAAAGGATGAGTTCTACACTCTTGAAGAACTGGATGAGCTAGATCAGTCTATGGCCTATTTAGCTAGAAAATTCTCTAATATTAGAGTAAAGAAGCCAAGGTACCTCAGGAGTAAAGGACAATCCTTCAACAAAGACAACTGCTGGAAAGAGAAAGGGAAGTACAATTCTGATAGCAATAGTGGTTACAAAACTGGATTCGCTGACAGATATATATAAGGTGCTTCAATTGTGATGAACTAGGTCACTTTGCTACAGAATGCAGGAAACCCAAGAAGGCAAAGAAAGAGAAAGCTTATCTTGAACTGGAAGCAAAGTATGAAGCTCTTCTGAAAAAGCAACAGAGCAAAGTTTACATTGCGGAGGGAAAGAGTTGGGATGATTCAGATAATGATGAAGATGAGGAAGTTGGAAACTATGCTCTAATGGCTTAGGAGCAAGGTGAATCATCCTCATCAAAGGCACATACACCAACTCTTACCACTATTGATTTAAACATGAATTAATACAAGGAAACTGTTAAAAAGATGAGCACAAAAATGTTTCACATTCACACAAGCATGGTTGCTGCTAATGAAGAAGTTAGTAGATTAACAAAGATAAATAAGAAGCTCAAGAGTGAGAAGCAAGAAACAAAATTATTGTTGGTTGAGCTTGAAGCTTTAAAACAAGAAAATGTTTATCTCAAGAACAAGCTCAAGTGTGCAAATGAAATTGAAGCAGTTTTAAGGGAGAAGCTAGAAAAGAATGAAGTAAAGATGAAATCTTTCAAAATGCATCTGAACTGATTGGACAGTATCATGAGAAGAATAAGCCATGTGAAAACATTGTTATTGGCCTTGACTATGACGACATGAGTAACAAAAAGAAAACTGTAGGTGACAAAGGGAAAGCAAAGAAGACTGTGAATGCTCCAACCTTTTTGAAAGAGGTTAATGCACCTATATTCAAAGCATGTGTAGTCAACTTAGAAGAATTGATTATCAAGCAAAAAATTGATGATGAAGGTAAAGAGAAGAAAACTGAAGAATCAGTTCAGTCTTCCATTACTGAAGAGAAGCTCATGAACAAACAAAGTCCCAAGACTCTTGTTCAAAATACCAAAACTGAAGATGCAAGAAAGAGAAAGAAAAATAGAAATGGGAAAATAGGAATAAACAAAAGCAATAATTTTGCTTATGTTGCATATGTTCCTAGAAAGAAGTATGAAAAATGTGGCTCTTCAAATCATCTAACTCACCTTTATATATAGGTTATTAGCAAGCCAGCTGAAGGAACTTACAAATACAATGAAGCAAATTCAAATGATCCCTATTCATTCTGTTTGACTGCATTCCTTGCAACTTGAAGGTAATGAAGAGTTTCCACAAACTGAGAGTAGACCTTAAAGAATCAAGAAATGAGTCCACAACAGAAGGAAAACATGCACAACAGTCACTAATTTCTGTTTCTTCTAAAATAACTCATTCTACTTCTACTGAACAACTTACCAAGAAGAAACTACCCAACACTGCTTGGGTTTCCAAACACACTTAAGACTCATTATGTGCAGGGTAAGTGAAGAAAGTGATCTGGATCATAGACAGTGGATGCTCCAGGCATATGATTGGTGGTAAAAGCCCTGCTATCACAGTTTGAGGAGAAAGCTGGCCCATTGGTGACCTTTAGAGACAATAATAGAGGACTCAAAATGGGATATGGCAAGATTGTTCTGAAAATGTTGTCTTTAAATGATGTAGCACTGGTAACTGATCTTGAAGTGAATGTTTTCATAATTAGCATATTGTAGACAACGGTCTCAAGTCTTATTCAACAAGAAGAATGCACTGTTATCAGCAAGAAAACTGGTGAAGTTGCTCTAAAAGGAGGAAAGGAAGCTTGTTTGTTGAAGATTTTGACTCAATAAATTAGGATTGTATTTGTTGCTTCTACACCAAGGTATCAGGAGAAATAAACAAGCTCTGGCTTAAAAATCTGTCTCACTTGATTTTCAAGAAAATTAACACCTTATCAAAAAGGAGTTGGTAAGAGACATGCATAAGATGGAGCTTGCTCAAGTTGAAGTTTGTGAAGTCTGTCAGACTAAGGAAATGAAGAAACTACTCAATAAGAGAATCATGGAAATGGAAGCTCATCTCATACACCTGAGTTTGATTGCACAACCTCACGGGGAGAAAGAGGATCTTCAGATACTGGAAGGAAGCTCAACTTGGGATTATGGTATCCCAAGGGAATAAGTTTTAGAGCTGTTGGTCTCACAGATACAGACTTTGTTGAATGGAGGGTTGACAAAAAGAGTTCTAGTGGAAGATTTCAATTTTGTCTTCAAAGACCCGTATCCTGATATAGCATTAATCTCATTTTTGTACCAACATAAAAACAATTAGCTGACATTTTTACTAAACCTTTGGATGAAGCAACTTTCACTAGACTTGTTGGTGAAATTGGAATGCTTAACTCTTCATCCTACGGCAAGAACTCAGCTAATGGTTTACAGCAGATTAATCTTTAGTAAATCAAAATTAATTTGATTAAATTGGAAATTAACTGAAATATGAATTATAAATATTTCAGAGATCTCCGCATATTTGTTTTTCAAATTCAATTAACTTGAAATTTTTCAAATTCTAAGTAAACTACTTAGTTGTTAATTTACATCCTTCATATGAAAAATTAACAGAAGACAGAATTGCAATAACCAAAAGTATTTAAAGAACTGAGTTCTCAATAAGTATAAATTGACTTCTCGACAAGTCATTTTAGGACTTCTCGAGTGAGCCCTCGATAAGTCAATTTACTGACTTCTCGAGTGATTTCTCGATAAGCTTAAAATGACTTATCGATAAGTCCTTGTAGAGTTCTCTAGTAGTGATTCATTCACAGAGTTCTCTACAAGTACAATTTTTTAACTTATCAATAACTCAAAATTGAGATAATTTAAATTGATAAATTATTTTGGTAAAATACTTTTGGAAAAATAATTCTAATTTTATTTTGAATTTATTCAAATAAAAGTTAGAATTAGTTCAGTCCACTTTTTGGACAAACTGGGTATTTATTTGACATTTCGATAACTCAAGTTTGAGTTCTCTAAAAGAGTAATTTACAATGACTTCTCGATATGTACTTTATATCTCAAAATGACTTCTCGGTAGAAAAACTCCTATATCTATTTTTGAGTTTTCGATAAGTCATCTACTTTTACTATAAATACCCAGACTTCTCGATACATACTCTTACTTACAACTTTCAAGATCTAAAGTGACCTAGCTTTCCATCTGAAACCGTTTTTCTCTTATTTTTCATTCTTTCTCAAAAAATTTTCTTACCCATTCATTCTCATCAATCAACAATGGCCCAATATGTTGCTAGGACATCTATCCCAGAGAAAGGAACCAACTATCTTACTTTTACTGATGCAAACCATGCCTCTGATAGATTCAAGGGGTTTGTGAAGCTGCTGGCTGAATCCTATCTTGCAGGAGCCTTGACTGCAAATCCAGTACTGTATCTAGATGTACTGCATGAATTCTGGACTACAGCTGTAGTAAGGACTGATGTAAACAACAACTCTCTTTCTATGGTCGTGACATGCACAATTGGCGGCCAACGAATAGAATTTAATGACCAAGATGTGAATAAAGCTTTGGGGCTTCCAACTAAGAATCTGGTGGAGGTACCAACTCCTGATGAGCTGACTGAGTTCATGGACTTCATCAACTATGGTGGGAGAATCAACCTGTCAAGCTTAAATAGAACAAATCTAAGAAAGCAGTGGTCTTTCATCTTTGACTCTGTAGTGAGGGCCTTTACTTGCAAAACAGGATATGACAATATTTCAAGTATTGTGCAAAAGCTGGTGTATTCAATTGCCCACAATAGACACCTGAATGTTGGTCTGCTGATCCTGGAAGAACTTGCAACCAGGCTGGTTATGCCTCGGACACCTAAAGGTAAGGAAATTTTCCTTCCTAGATTTATTATGTCCACTTTAAATAATAAAGTAGCTGACATACACCTGTTGAATGGTACAGATAGTACTAAGATAGGCAATTGTAAGCAAGTGTCTAAAATAATATTTGGCTCACTTACTACAAATAATAAGGTCAATGTAAGTCTGAAAATCACTCCATTTATGTAGGAGAGATTTAGGATATATCCTTATCCTATGCCTGACATGAGATCTAATGCACAATCTAGTATAGCTATGATCCCTGAACCTGTGGAAGTACAAACACATGATCACCAATAGGGATCTTCCCAAGCTGCAACCATTCTTTCACAACCTTTAAAAGCTAGGAAACCAGCTACCTCATCTTCTCAAAAGGGTAAGGTCAGTAAAAAGAAGAGAAAGGGGAAAAACCTAGTTGTGATAACTGAGAGTGGTGAGGTGAGAGCTGAAAGAGAACCACCTCTGGTCAAAAGATCCAAAAGAAGTAAACAAACTGAGCTGACCACTCTATCCTCCTCTACATCCTCCCAATATGATGCAGTTGTAAAAATAACTAAGAGTGAGTCTGCACAGCCTGCACAAGAACCAATTTAAGTGTATAGTAGGAGAAATAAGGAAGGCACACACTGTGAGACCACATCCTTTGAAGCTCCCTCATCTACTCAGGGGGAGCTGCCAACACTCACAATTAAGCAACAATCTCTTCTATCTAATATTTCTTCTATTCCAATTCCACTTGAATCCATTTAGATGGTGAGAGGCTACATGCTGGGGTAGACCTTGATGACTCCATCACAAATATGGGGGATTCATTAGTCTTTACTGAAGATCCTATGGATACCTCTAATGCACCTTCATGTGCAAAATAGTCTTCACAGAATGAAAGGTTTGAGGGTAGTACTCCTTAGGGGGAGCTATCTAAATCCTCTCCAATTCAGTTGGAGGTTTCTCATGTAGGAACAACTCCCCTCACAACCCTAGCAGAAATTGCCTCTGTAGTTGAAGCTAGGAGTATAATTTCCCATGATCCTGTCATAGGGGAGGCAAGCATAGCATATTCAAGTGCCAGCGTGTTGCAAGACACACAAGGGTTTGAGGCTGGTGTACATTACAGTAACCCAGTCAAATCCCCTCTAATTCAATAAGAGGTTCCCACTATAAGTGGAGGATAACACACTGTTAAAATCACAGAGCAATCTGTGAGTCAAACTGTGATCTCAGTCACAGGAGTTTCTGATGAACCATCGACCTCTCAACCTCAACAACCTCATATATACTCAGTGGCTACAAGAATCCGCCTCTCAACCAACTTCTGTAGATGATCTATTAGTAGAGCAAATCTCTGGACTGGCCAACATCTCACAACATCTTCTAACTTCAGACATAAGCAACCAAGACTATCAAGCTATCATGCTTTCTTACAATGAAGAGGTTGAGGAGTAAAAGGAGAAAATTGTCAATGATGCTAAGCCAGATGGGAGTGTGGATGCATGGATGTCTGATGACTTTGCCCTGGAGATGAATCAAGTTCTGTCCAGATTCAGAGAAGAATATGTTACTATTCTAGGAAGCAATGCAAAAGATTTGAGTCCAGAAGCTGTGTATGATGCCATTACAGATGTTTACAAAGCTCAACTCAAAAGCATTTCACCTGTTTGGTAAGACTCTTGAAATCAAGCTTATTGGCCATAAAGACAGAATTAGGAAACTGGTGAATGAGAAAATGGAAAAAATCATACCATCTAAAGAGCAGATCCCTTCTAAATTCAAATATTTTTTTGAGCAAATGACCAAGATGGATCTTGCCTCTATTGAGAAGGAAGTCAAAAACCTCAAACTATCTTTTTCCAATCTCCATGAAGTGATCCAGAAATAGATTACTCACTCAAATGAGACCAAGGTACAGCTGGATCAACTTCACCAGAGCAGATATAAGCCCTCAGTTTTGCTAATGGAAGGGATCAAAGAGGCTATAGAAGAACACTTTGGCACATCTAGCAGCACTTATCAGCCTGGATCCACTTCAACAAATCTGCAAATTCAGTCTCTACAGGGTCAAGTCACAGCATTGCAAGACTCCAACTCCTCTCTCACTAAACAAGTTGAGGCTTTGACATCTCTTGTCAAGAGCCAACAAACAAATATCCAAACTCTGGTGGATTCCCATAAGCATCTTCAAATGCAGAATTCTATAGCTTTAGGAGCCATCATGGGTAAACTCAACATACCACTACCTTCTTTGCTAGAACAAGGCCTGAAATCCCTACTCCCCTTCTCAGGCCTTCCAACAAGACTAAGGGGGAGATAGAGGCTAGGTTGGCATAATCATGGTCATCTCAACATCAAGTTCAGGGTGCTGGAAAGAAAGCTAAAGAAGTTGATCTTGACAAGGAGAGACTTATTAGGTCTGCTGAAGGACCTAGTTTGAGCAGAGAGTTTGAAGAACTACTCAAGGCCTTAAAAGCTTTTCTTAACAACAATCACTTCACATATAAAAAGGCTCTGGATAAGACAATCAATTTTATAAGAGTGATCAAGGTCAACAAGGACAACTTTCAGGAAGATAGGATAGTGGTTAATGTAAATAACTCAGGGAAAGACATATGTATGCAGGTGTCCCTCAATTGCCTTGTCTCAAGGAGGGCATCTGAGTTAGATATCTTTATCAACAAAGTTAGAGCTATAACTCGTGAAGATACCAAGCTATTAACTGCACAGAAAGATGCTCATGTAGCTGCCTTTCCTGAAGCATACCTACAACCAAGAAAGGGTATAGCATACATCTGTCCAACCTCCAAACAATTCAGATTCTTCAATATCCCCAAATAATGTGTCAAGAGCAATGAGAAACTTATCATGATCCTAGGAACTGGATTAAAAGCTAAGAAGAACAAGAACAATTATGATATAGAAATGATAAAGCTACTAAGGAGATATCTGGATAATGCAGAAGTCAACTTGCCCAAAACGTAGTTTAATAATGATGACTTGGATGATGATAAGCATAAGAAGAGTGCTCAAAATTCTTCCAGATCAAATCCGAGTCAGTCCAGTAAGCCATCTGGTAGCAAGGGTGGAGAGAAGAAGGATGATGATAAGAAAGATGAAGAAAAGAAGAGAAGAGGGGAGAGGAAGAGTAGGAAACCTCATGATGATTCAGAAACTCAAACAGCCCTAAAAATCCGAATACAACCATCTCAAACCTCAGCTCAACCCACAACATCAACTATCTCTAAAATCAAACATTCCTAAACATCTAAGCCAAAATTTCTTTACAGACAAACTTCCAACTCCTTCCTAAAAATTCCAATCACCTCAAGCCACACAAATCTCAAGAGAATTACAACCCTACCTTTAGCCAAACCTTCACTAAATGTCAAGCTCAAATATGTTGGGAGAAAGCCTAAGAAATTCAAGCCTGCAAAGGAAGTGGAAGTCACTGAAAGGGCCATCTGTAATTGCTTTAAGGAGTCTGACTTTCTACCTCTAGATTGGTTCACCTCAGATGAAGACCATTTCCAACATCTAGCTGAGGAAATTGTTAAAATCTGGGTTATATCCCTGAGAGAAGTTAGAGTTTATTTTAAGGATGGTACATTCACTCTTCTAGACAAAAAGTTAATGGATTCTTTTACTCCTGCATAAATTAAGAGAGTGTTAAGTTTGTTAAAAGGCAAGGATAATGTTACAAGGACATGGAGATCATCTCTGGCTGAATGGTTGATTAAAAGGGAGGAAGCAAAGAAAAGAGATAAGGCTGAATCTGAAGAAAGAAGAAGGATACATGATGAAGAAATAGATATGTTTATAAGAAGATCAAAAGAGTTGAAAATAAAAGGAATGAGCAGAATTTCTAAAGATGGTAGATTTCTAAACATCAGAGCTGGTGGACACTCAAAATTTAGCTTAGTGTTTCTGGACCAGGGCCACTCTAAGGCAGCAAGGCAAAATCTTTTGGAAGCTCTAAAAGGAACACTCATCATAGAAGAACTTAGAGAAGAAGCAAATGTAAAAACTATTTTTGCCTGACTCTTGTAATTATGGAACCTGGTGAATCTTATGTTGTACAAGCTATAATTCTATCAAGCTTTATGTTTTAATTTTATCTTCCATCAATTTCAAACTTGGGGTTAGTCTTTTTAACATGCATGAATTTGTGATTAAGCAATCTTCTCATAAATTGGAGGAGATTATTGTAAAAGACATGCATGTACTTTAACAAGACTAAGACAATTTGACAACCCTAAGTAAGTTGTATTGTTATCTAAATTTGTATTTTGTACTTGTAACACTTACAGTCTGTAAAAATGTAAAGGAGCAGACTGAAGTCTTTTTCCCTGGAATAGTATCAAGCCTAAGGATTCTATCTGGAAGAAGATCAAGAAGATCATGCCTCAGAAGAATTTTGAAGAAGCTTGGAGTTGAATAAATATGTTTGGAGAAAAATACTCTAAGTCAAGATCTCTACAAGTCACAGATTAGTGTTATAGAGAAGTCATTCGAGAACTCCAGAATGGCTTATCGAGAAGTCATTCAAGTTGCAGAGAGTACCGACGGATGAGGAACATCCATCGGAATAGTAGTTTAGCTAGTCGACTAATGACTGCTATTAGGCACATCCGTCGGGATACAATCACTACTCGACGGATGAGCAATATCCATCGGGATAGAAGAAATGAATGAATTCAGAGTGGAGAAGTCAGGAAAGCTACTAGAGAACTCAGGAAGATATCGACAAGCAAAATTGAAGAACTGAACATTGGAGATATCAACAAGTCATTCCTTCACTAGAAAACTTAGAGTTATCGACAAGTCTACATTCAATAGAGAACTCTGAGTTATCGATAAGTCAAAGTGAAGATGGGAAGACTAGAGATTTCGACAAGTTGAAGACCTCTACAAGCCAAACTCAATATAGAGTGCTAGAGATCTCGACAAGCCTATATACTTATCGAGATGTCAAGTGTTCTATTAATTCAAACTGGAGATCTCGAGGTAGAGTCTCAAAGTACATAATTGTAGATCAGTTCAATATCCAAGATAAACAATCAACAAACAATCCAATAGCTGGATTGACAAGTCTACAAAAAGCAGCTTGAAGAGTGTGCAAGATCAATGGCAAATAAATGACAGAGGAAGATTAAAGTGAACACGGGATGCTAAAGATATGCTAAGCTAGAAATGGAAGATTTGCTTTTCTATAAATAAAAATGACAAGTGACAGTTTAGAAAAGCTAATAGCATGTTTATTATCCATTGTGTAAACAAGTAGTTAACTAAGTTATAAAGTTAACACTGGTCCTCTAGTTAGAAGTAACAATTTAGATCAAAATTCTTGTAACACTCTCAAGAAGAAGCTGAGCTCTTTAACATCAAAGAACTTAGAAATTTTGTAGCAAAACAGTCTTAATTTTAATATAAAATTAAGTGAGTTTTGAAGATATGTGTTCTTTATTTTTTGAAAGTTTAAATTCTGCATGGACACTTTTCTATACAAGATTAAATTTACTGTGTTCAACCATTTACTTTCAAGAAAAGCCTAAAAACACAAAAACACGTTCACCCCCCCCCCCTCTGTGTGTGATTCATTATCTAATAGATACGTTTCAAGTCTGAGATTTTGGTGTGAATTGAAGTAGTTAGAGAACCGTATGAGGTAAATTAACTAGACAAATAAGAAAGTAAAGTTGTGTATATCGGATATGGCAAATGAGTGATTGGACAGCTGAAGCGAATGAAGAAATTCTTAATAATAACCAGATAATCGATTAAGACATTGTGAAGATGAAGCATACCTCAATCATGTGGGAGATACTTGTAATGAAGGTTCAAGATCGAAGAAATACTAGTTACGTATAAACTTTGAGTGTGCTCTTCAAGGAATGATTGGGTTTTCCCACTCAAGTAAGTATGTTATGGTAAATTTGATGCTCATAACTGAGCCAACGAAGAAGGTTCAGTATGGAAAGGCATTGGTGGAAATGAAGATATGGTGGTTTAACTACAACAATTTTTAAGACCTGATGCTTTAAAACCAAATGAATTCTTTCACAAGGTTATGATAGTGTTGGTAGAGACCATGTGTTGGTTATCAGAAGTTGAACAAGTTAACTGATAAGAACAAGTGTATGTTTTTAAGAATGGATAAATTGTTAATTAGAGAGCATAAATTGAAACACGAACTAGAAGAATTCTAGAATAATGTGTAATTATACTCAGTAGTGATATTCTGTTATAGTCAGAAGATATGAGAAAAGGTATGGTATAATAAGAGTTGTTCGCTATAAACTTAAGTTGAACTAAAAATATGGGTTATGCTTGTTAGTATTATATGTGGTGGTGAAATGGTGAGTTTAGAAGGTGGCAGTTGGTTGGTATACTTGTAGGTTGATTGTTTGATTGATTATTGTGTTGGCTTGAGTCCGACTGATAGTCAATAATAAAGGAGATGCTGCCTAAATTTTTGGAAAATACCCTACTCTTAAAAATAGAAAGTATAGTTCCGTGTGTTATTGATATTCCTGTTGATACTCCAAATAATGGTGATCTCGGTTCTTAAAAGAGGTTGTTACATCCAATCCGACTATATATAATTGTTTTGTGTTTCATTTAGCTAGTCATCACTTGGTGCAATTGATCAATTAAGTGAGTTAATTGGTTTATGTTACCAATTAATAGTCAGTTAGATGGAAATCAATTCCAATTAGATTAAGTCAAATTTTGATGTGATTTTCAAATCCGAAATCAAAGTAATGAGGAATTTGGAGAAAGTAAGGACACCAGTTGAATTCAGAAGTTGCTACAAGTGTGTGAGGCTTTACTTGGATGAATATGCCCTTTGTAATAGACAAGAGAAATATAAATTTATTTATATAGACAAGTGAGAAGAATGTTTTTAAGAACTAAAGATTCAAGATGGAAAAAAAGAAGGAAGGAAGGAAAGGAAGAAGGGAGGTGGAATAAAGAAGAGATTAATAACTGCACCAATAAAAATTTTGTTAGACAATCGAAGAGATTTTATCATCTGTAATAAGGTTTTATTAAAGGACTTGAAGGTATACCAATATAAAATGATAATGTAATGAGAATTACTCTAAAATACCGGAAAAACTCACGAATACAAGTATCCGACGTATGGTAGAAATTAATAATGATAGTAACGCATATGAATTGAAAGATTTCAATCCATAGTTAACCACGAGAATGGTTTATTTGATAAAGAATCAAACAGAGCTATTGGAAGACTTTCTCATGTTAAGAAGAAATAATGAGTTATGAGAATGAAGAACTTAAATAGTAAATAAAGTGGAATTAAAAGGATGATAAAGAAACTTTTAAAATGCCATGATATAGGTAAGATATGGGTATTATGAGGGACTGAAGGAAAGTGAAGAATTGATGAAGCATTTGTAAATTGAGATAGGGAATGCATCCCATGAGTATGATTAAGTAACGAGGGCTAAAAGAAAATATCTAATGACCATGCATGAAGAGAAAGTGGGGGAAAGCATTAATTAAATCATTATTGCTAGGTTATTCCAAACCTATTCACTCTTTTTATTAATAAGTAGTTTATCCAATAAGTTGGTTAATTGTTGCTTGAAGGAATTGTGGTACATCATCAGATCCAAGAACTGATTGTAAATGATCAATACTATTTGATTGGAGATTTTCCAAAAGTATTTAGAATATGATGAATTATGTCGAACTAGAATAGTGTATACCACTCCTAGATGAACAAACATTAAGGAAGGCAGACTAAAAGATAGGAATTTGGCTGAACATCGATAACTCAAGGAATTCAAGTTACTTCGAGAATATGATACCAGACATAGGTGTCAAAGAAGACTTTCTAATAATATGGCATAAAGAAAGAATAAGCGTTATATGTGACTAAACGTCAAGGAAGAGCATTGTATTCAGTTTTGTATGAGAACTCCCTAGAACTAAAATAAATGATAATATGGGTTAGAATATGCTGGTGATGCCTCCAGGTTAGTGTATTTTCTTCTAAATAGTAAGAGATCTTTGCTCGAAAAATATACTTGACTTTGATTCAAGGAAATTAAGGTATGATTACGTTTGTGCGTCAATCGTATCCAGTCAAAATTTTCTCGTTAATTCTTAATTTTGGTATAATTTCGAGAACGTTAGAAATCGAATATGCCATGGTCTCAATATATCATTCGCAGATGGAGATGAAGAATTGGAGAACGATTAAAGAGCCTCGAATGCGATTGGAAACGATTACAAACTAGGTTAATTGAACAAAGAAACGTGTGGGAATGAGGTTCAACAATCAGTAACTATTATAAACATTCATGAGCATGAATTACTAGAATTAGATAGAAAAGAGAATTAATATGCATTATGTTGGTCCTTTTGGAATAGTAAAATAGGCATGACAAATGTAAGTGAGTTGCTTCACCGCCACACGTATAGCTGGTTCATAGGGTGTTTATATGTGTATATTCAGGAAAAGTAATTAAACTCCGTTATATATAAAATGGAGACTTGAGTTGAGTTATATGAGCAACTAATAAAATATGATGTCAGCGAGAGGCTGTTAAGTAACGTGTGATGCTGCGAGTAAAAGTATATGAAAAGTTTTAAGGATGAGGGATCAACCTGAGAAAATGGAAGTGAGATACTTGAATATATCATTATCTGATCCTTAGTGTGATTCTGAGAACAGAATCCTTTTAAGGGGGGAATGATGTAATATCTGGGACATAGCATGTAATTATTTTTATCAATAAATTATTATTGTGTGATTATTATGTGATTTTTTGGTGAATTATATGATGATTGATAATAATATTTAGATATTTATATGTAATAGGATATGAGTATGTTAGGTCACACTTTCACTGTAGAGGGGGTGAATACAGTGTTTATTACAATCAAATCAAACTTCAAGAACTTATGTAACAGAAAACAAACTTTATTGAAACAATAAACTCTGTTACAATCTAGAACTGTTATCTCTCAGTGATGAACAAAATATCAGGAGAGCTGCTAGGGTTACAGTAAATAATATTCTCGATAATGATAACACTTATAGTGTAAACCCTATGTCTGTGTTTATATATTACACAGTTACAAGATAATTGCTAATTGATATGGAATATAATTCTGCTTCCTAATATATATCAATCAGATATCTTTCCTTCCAAGTATTCCATTCTTTATGGAATTCCTTCTTCATGCATATCTCTTCTTATGTTTATCTTGATCTTCTTAACTTTAATCAGCTACTGTCCTTATCTGATCGTCCTTCAGCACTTAAGTTCTGATATCTATCTCCTGATGCTTATCTCCTGATAACATAAGTACTGATATCCCTTAAGTTCTGACGTCCAGTATAAGTACTGATCAGTTAAGTACTGATTTGTTCTGTTCAAATAAGATCTGAAATCTAAACATAAAACATATTAGCCATGACATTATCAAATATATCTAACAATCTCCCCCAACTTGTAAATTATCAAAATATACAAGTTTAACAGATATTTGATGATGTCAAAAACATTAAGTACAAATGCATGAGAAATAGACAAGATAACTACAACTTACAGTCCTTAAAGCTTTTACCAATTCAACTTCTGATAACAACTTTAGTCTGTATACACATCAGAATTTAAGTAGTTGTAGATCTTTGACTTGGCTTCATCATTTTCTGATCTCTCTGATGTCAGGAGTTGTTCTGAGATAATTCTTCAACAAACATTTCTCAGCATATCTGAGTTCATCAATCATTCTCCGTTTGACATCTTTAAGCTCTGCAGTATCTTCACCAGTTTGAAATATTGCAGCTCTGAGATCATTAATCTTTGCTCTTCTCAACTCCCGATCTAGTCTTATGACATAAGCTTTGTTAGACTCTAGATTGAATTCAAGCCCCTTAATACCAAGATATGTTCTGATCTGTGCAGTATTAGGCTTCATATCAACAATATCACCATTGTGATTTCTGTACTTTGGAACATATATGCTGTCAGACTTAACAGAATAAAGTCTTTTCTGTCTCTGAATCTGTTCTTTCAAATAATTTGCAGCAGTCCCTGTCAATCTGTCATCCACTTGAAGTAAGAATAATACATGCTCCAATTCTTCAAAATACTTCAATGGAATGGCATTTTGTCTTATATGATAAACCCTACCATCTGTCATGAAATACAACAAGATGTGTTCCTTCAAGTAGGTATGGTAAACCATTTGTACAGATTCCAATTGATTTAATCTTTCAGGAGTTGCTCCAATTCCTGGTTCACACAAGGAAGTTGGATCATTGGTAGTGTTGTGTACTCTTCTTTCATCAGCACTTCCCAATCCAGTTTTATCTCTTGCTTCCTTTCCAGTAACTACTCTAGCTTCAAAACGACTTGCAGTAGTCTTCAAAGGTTGAGTTTGTTTTGCTTTAGTGAATCCTGGTAGGAGTGTATTTGATCTTCCTTCTGATATCAAGTTAACTTGAGCTGTGTCAGAGGTTACTTGCTTCTTTTGAATATCAGAACTTTTAATTTCTTGACTCTGAACAACTTGAGCTGTGTCAGAGGTTGTTTTAAGAACTTTTCTTGAAGTCAGAGCAAGATTATCTTTGTCATCAGTAATTTCTTCATCTTCAGGAGGTACATAGATTTTAACAGGTTCACCAACCTTTTCTTTACCCTTGGATCTTGGGTCTATCTTTGGTTGTGATTTAGCAAATGTTGCTTCAGTTTGTGCCTTTTCTTTAATCACAATACCTTTCAGTTTTGGAAGTGACTTTTTACCATAAGCTTCGGATTTAGATGTGACTTTCTCTGATTTAAGTCTAGCTTCTTCTTCCTTTAAACTTTCCAAGTCCATTCCTGGATTTTCTTGAAGAAATAACTGTCTTGACATTTCTTCATCAAGATCTAGAAG